>NC_051334.1:41889262-42140945 GCF_015220235.1 Choloepus didactylus | reverse complement strand
CCATCCAGGATCATCCTTGGCATTCAGTTGTCATCTATTTAGATTGTCTTTTTTTCCTTCAATTGTGGAAACATATATACAGCCTAAATCTTCCCATTCCACCCCCTCCCTAGCATTCCATTAGTGGGATTAATCACATTTAGAATGTTGTAATGCAATCACCTTCCCACCATCCATTACTAGAAATTTCCCTTCACCTCAGACAGCAACCCTACACTCATTTCTTAACTCCCCATTGCCCTTTTCCCCACTTCTCGTAACCCATACTCTACTTTTCATCTCTATGGTCATATTCTCTGATAATTTCTTTGTGCTTACTGTGGGGCTTAAATTTAACCTCTTAAATCTGTAACAATCTTGTTTTTCTTTGATACCAACTTAACTTCAACAGGACATGTAAACTATGTTCCTATACTCCTCCATTCCCCCACCTTTATATAGTCCTTGTCAAAAATTACGTATTTTACGTCGAGTCCAAAACCACTGATTTGTTGTTAGAGTTTGTGTGTTTTATACCATGTAGGAAGTAAATAGTGGAGTTACAAATCAAAAATTATTGACTTCTATTTGTATTCCATTGTGGTCAGAGAATGTGCTTTGAATATATTCAATTGTTTTGGGATGTTTTTTTTTGTTTTTTTTTTTAATTTATTGAGGCTTGTTTTGTGCCCCAGCTTATGGTCCCTTCTGGATAAAGATCCATGATCACTAGAGCAAAATGTGTGTCCTGGTGATTTGGGATATAAGGTTCTATATATGTCTGATAAAATTCTCTATATCTCTCTCTCCTTTCTTTGTTTCTCTGTCAGTAGGGCTCCCTTTAGTATCTGAAGTAGGGCAGGTCTTTTATTGGCAAAATCTCTCAGCATTTGTTTGTCTGTGAAAAATTTAAGCTCTCCCTCAAATTTGAAGGAGAGTTTTGCTGGATAAAGTATTCTTGGTTGGAAATTTTTCTCTCTCAGAATTTTAAATATGTCATGCCACTGCCTTCTCGCCTCCATGGTGGCCGCTGAGTAGTTACTACTTGGTCTTATGTTGTTTCCTTTGTATGTGGTGAATTGCTTTTCTCTTGCTGCTTTCAGAACTTGTTCCTTCTCTTCAGTATTTGACAGTGTGATCAGAATATGTCTTGGAGTGGGTTTATTTGGATTTATTCTATTTGGAGTTCATTGGGCATTTATGCTTTGTGTATTTATATTGTGTATGAGGTTTGGGAATTTTTCCCAAAAAATTTCTTTGAATACTCTTTCTAGACCTTTACCCTTCTCTTCCCCTTCTGGGACACCAATGAGTCTTAAATTTGGACGTTTTATTTTATCTATCGTATCCCTGAGATCCATTTTGATTTTTTTGATTTTTTTCTCCGTTCTTTCTTTTGTTCTTTCATTTTCTGTTCTGTGGTCCTCTAGGACTCTGAGTTGTTGTTCAACTTCCTCTAATCTTGTATTGTGAGTATCCAGAGTCTTTTTAATTTGGCCAACAGTTTCTTTTATTTCCATAAGATCTTCTATTTTTTTATTTACTCTTGCAATTTCTTCTTTATGCTCTTCTAGGGTCTTCTTTATGTCCTTTATTTCCTGTGCCATGCTCTCGTTCTTTGATTGTAGTTCTTTGATTAATTGCACCAAGTATTGTGTCTCTTCTGATATTTTGATTTGGGTGTTTGGGATTGGGTTCTCCATATCATCTGGTTTTATCATATGCTTTAAGATTTTCTGTTGTTTTTGGCCTCTTGGCATTTGCTTTGCTTGATAGGGTTCTTTCAAGTTATAAAAAATACCAATCTAATTTTTCAGATCTACAACTTGGTGGTGTACACTTTCTCTAACTAACCAACAGATGGCATCTGCTAATCACCTATTCCCCTCAAGTCAGTTCTCCCCAACTTTGTCTTTGTGGTGTGTGGGGGTTTGATTCTTGTGGTGTCCAATTGGTGCATCCAGTTTGGGTGTGTTGTTGGTGCTGTCCACCCTGAATGTGGGGTGTGCGTCTGGGTGGTTAGGGAGGCAGGGCAGCTTTAATAATGAAACCTCCCAGGTGTTCCCAGAGATTCAAGGCTGTTGCAAGAGTCTAAGCTTTCATTTCAGTTTTGCTCCAGATTGTCTCTGCCACTGACCCACGAGTCCCCGGCATTGATGTAGGGTCCCTGGGATTTCCGACCGGGCCCCCCTTCTCAGCTGTGGTCTTCCAGGACCTCTGCTGAGAGAAGGCTGTGTTATGTCACAAGTGCACGCCATCCCTCAAGGGAAGCCCTGGGCCACTGGGCCGTGCAGGGGTGCTCCCAGCCTGATGCAAAGATGGCTGAATGGGTTGTCTCAAACCCCCGCTTTTCACACAGCTCCACCTTCCCAGTTCCAGGACAACTAGCTGTGTATGCACCCAAGGCCACTGTCCATGGCCGATATTGTGGCATGTGCACAGTGCTGTGGGATACACTCCCTGTCACACTGGGTTTCCTGGTATGGCTCTGGGCTCTGGGTACAGCCCCGGGGAGGAGTGTATCCAGCCCGCCAGGGAGCCGGCTGCAAGCAGCATGGTTTCTTTCTCCTTTTGGGTCTCCCCTCTGCCCCCAGCCCTGAAGGAATCAGCAGCGGTCCTTCCTCCACGCCAGACACCGAGAGGTTGGCACAGCCCGCTCCTGCCGTGCTTCACTGCACGGTTCTCACCGTTGTAACTGCAGCCGCTCCTGGGTTTTTTGTTTTGTTTTGTTTTGTTTTAAAAAGAACTAGTCCATCTCCAAATGCCAACCCCTGGTTTCCCTACAGCGCAGCATGGCCATGGGGCTTTCAGCCGGCTTACTCACTCGTTTCAGAATGCGGACTCCCAGTTTCACCAAGTGCATGGTCCCTGTGGTTTTAGCAGACCTTGTCCAGCTGGTGAATCGCTGAAACTGGTGTTCTCGGTCACTTTCTGGTTTTTATCTAGTATTTTTCACAGAGGTGTTTTTTTGCCCTGTCTCATCTAGCCGCCATCTTAGGTTCTCAGAAGCATGCTATTTTAACTCATTTTCCATCTACTTAGGGCATGTAAATGGTTACTTGTTTAATTTTCTTTAATGATAACCATAACTCCAGTGATTTCAATACACTGTAAGTTTGGAATCCAGTGCAATGAAGAAAAAGCCACAACCAAAAAACATTGACGGCATAGCATGTGAGTCAGGGTACACAGATACTGTGTAATTGTAAAGACACAGAACAGCTGTAAAAACTCTGAAACCAAATTATGTCACCTTATTTTAAAACAAGAACACATTGACTCTCATGGAGTTAGAGTTCTATATTGCCTCAAACATCGCAAATATATTAGTCCTCCAACAAAATTAATGTTGAGCTATGGAATAGGAATTTGACTTTCTCTAGAACCAAATGGCCACTGCCTGTGAGTGTTTGGGCCACACAGACTAATGAGACCTAATCACAGGACTGACCCACCAGATAGATCAGTTAGTTCTGCTGCTCTTTGCTCCATGGGCCATGCCCCTATTTCTCTTACCTCCCTACTCTTCCCTTCAACCTCTTTTCTTTGCTCCTTGACAACCTTCCTCTACCACCTCCTCCCCCAAGACCTAGACTTTAGCCTTCCTCTTTTTCTTCCGCCCCTTCTTTCTCCAGGATATAGCCCTCTCATAGGTCTTCAATCTCCACCCAATACAGATGTCTTCCAGACTTTTTCTGGACCTACATTTCTAGATAGTTTTACTACATTCACCCCATGGCATCCTACAAATAATGTATCTCAAAATAAGTTCAGTGTTTTCTCTTGGCCTCCAGGGGTGGGTAACCTTTCTTATATACCCAATACATAGGACTAACCCTCATTGCACACAAGAAAAGCTGGTTGTCATCCTTCACACATGCACTCGTTCCTGCTTCCCAGTATGGCTTTTGATGGAAGCCCCCAGTATGAATCTGGGCCTCTGCTATTCACTAGTTGTGCAACCTTAGAAAAGTTATTGAACTTATGAGTCTTAATTTCTTGACCTGTAAAAAAATGGAAGGAAAATAATTATAGCCACCTCACAGCATTGTTCTGAGGTTGAAATGAGTTAACATGTCAAAATACCTAGCAGAACACCCAGAAAATAGAAGTTTAAAGTGTCCTTCTTTGTTTCTCTAATCATTCCCCACCCCACCCCCTTATCCCAAGCTTCCTTTAATGCTGAGCTCAAAGCTCACCTACTTTTGGAAGCCTTCCTTGGTAATTTCAGGCTCTTCTGTTTCTCTTACTCCCTTTCAGATAAGGCTACCAGATAAAATTTATAAAACTAGAAACTTCTAAATTTTATAATAATTATAAAATTACTAAAAGTATATTTGGAACATACACTAAAAATCTTTGTTTTTATTTGCTGAATCTGGCAGCCCTCCTTTCTGGTATTTATTGGCCTTTTCTACTTTTATATTTTCTCTGGATACCTTAAGGCATCTCTTACGATTGAATTAGGTTAGAATCTGCTTTGTGACTGGATATATATCATTTACTTCTTCTGTATTTCCCATGGCAGTGAGTCTATCTGTATGCCCAGTCTTCTCTGCAAGCCTGATGCAGGGCCACCTCCTCTGTGAAGCCTTTCAGATTATTGCAGCAACTGGCTGAGACTTTCTCCTCTTAAATAATAGCATATTTCCCATGTGGTTCACTTTGCAGTAAATCTGTCACTTTTGTGACATTTTCTATGCTGGGATGTTGAATTGTTGCTTCATTTTTCATGTATTTATTTCTTATTATCCTGAATCAGTCAGTATATTCAGTTGTCAGCACCAGAAACCAACCTGGCTGATTTATCAAAAGGACAAAAAGAAATTTACACAAAAAAGATATTGGTTGGCTCACAGAAATGCCAGGAGAACCAGGCTCAGAATAATATCCCATTTTCCTCCATGGACCAGAGAAGATTCCACTGCTACCACCTCCAAGCACCGGATGCTGCCACCTGTGCCATCCATACTGCTCTTTGGGAAGCCAAGGACTCCCTGCAGTCCCTGCTTCTTTGAGCCTCTACTCCCATTCCCAATGTGAAAGGAGGGTGACCTTGTTGAGCCTCAGTCATGCACCCTGGCTGCAAGGGAAGATGGGAAAGTGTAGGCCTGACATTTTAAGTTTTCCTAGTGAGAAATGGGCCCTTCCTACCTACCACCAAGACTCAAAGTGGGGAATTCTCTAACATAAGCAGGGGTTCAGAGGTTGCCGTAAAAGTACTTATCCAATCCTCACTGAAGTTTACAAAACAGTAATTTGCAGAGGAAGTGACCCAAAAATATTTGTTGATTGGATGATTGACATTGGCTACACAAAATATGTTGCAACTTTTCAAAACACATTACAGCTCCAATCTGGGGAATAAGAGTTACATTATGCATTCAGTTGCCTAGATACTGTTATCACAAAGATGAATAAAGCAAAGTCCCTGAGTTCTAAGGGCTCCTAGTGAGGAAGATCTGCCAAGCAACATTTACAATACTCTCAGGTAAATATTCACATGTAGGAAAAGTAGAAGGCGCTGTGGGAAGTCATATGAGAGAGAGTCTAACTCTCTCTTATATGGGGATTAGGGGAAGTTTCACAGAGGCAACAACACTGGAGCTCAGTTTGAGAGGAGGAGGTGGATTCACCCATCAAATATGGTGATGATGAACTGGTGACACAAGCCAAATTCAGGAAACAATAGCCACAGGGGAAAGGTGCCCACAATCTGAACAGGGCCCCAGTGCAGAGATGAGTGGCTCAGTGGGAGCAGGATAAGAGGAATCTTTTTGGTAACACACACACAGTGTCCTTTAGGATAACACCCAATTTATGCAAATGAGCCTTCAGTGGAAGGTGCTAACACTGCTGTGATAAGTAACTTGAGGATAAACACCGAGAAAGTTCCAATGACTCTAGAAGGTAGTTAGAGTAAATAATAATAAGGAACAAGAAAAACTACCTGAAGTACCCAGTCCTGGCATTACTTCACAAAACAAGGTCTTTGCACAAGAGTGTGGAAAGCAGTTCTTCTCAAATTATTTGTAAACAACACCTAAAATGGTGTTCAATATAAATATAAGGCAAACTACATAGCATAGTTTTTAATTTTCTAGTAGCCACATTAAAAAAGCAAAAAGAAACAGGTGACATTAACTTTAATAATTTATTTTATCTAACCAATATATGCAAAATATCATCATTGCAACATATAAAAACATTATTAATGAGAAATTCTATACTCTTTTTATTTTACTAAGCCTTTAAAATCCAGTGTGTAGTTTATATTTACACACATCTCAATTCAGGCTAGCCACACTTCAAATGCTAATAGCCACATGTGGCTAGTGGCTTCTCTACTAAACAGTGCCTGTTCAAGGAGATGAGCTCAGGGACCATGCACTTGGATATCTTAGCAATGTCAAATTGCTATGAAAGATTCTAAACACTTTCAATTTTGAACTCATCTCAACGCAGACCCACAATGAATGGATTGCTGATTGGCAAGGTGCAAGGGCCACACTTTGAGGGCCTCTGGTTTAGAAAGTTCCATTCTGCTACAGATCACAAGCAACAAGAAATGCAATTGAAGGCATGATAGACATGGATTCTTTCTCAAGAATCTTGTGTTCAGGGTGGAACCAAACTAAGACTTGCTAGAGACTCTTACATTAGGGAAGAGTAGAAGCTCAGATACAGACATCTTTCCTTTTCTTGGCCACCTGGCCTCATAAAAACAGAAATGGAAAACACCAAATAAAATTCAGAACAGGTAGTCACACACAGCTTTGCATACCACTGCCAAATTTTCCAAGGGGCTTAGAAATAGATAAATACAGCTTAAAGTGAGATTCAAATAGGTAAAACAAAAATCAATTATTTTCAAATACAGGTTTCAATGGAGACAAATAAAAGAATTCTCTTAAGTAACAATGGAAGTTCTAGGGAAATGGACTTGTTTATAGAAGTATTAAGACCATCACAAACCCGTAGGGAATTGTTTTTCTGAGAAATGTTTCCCTTGAAAATAAATTTTAAAAACATATTTGCTCTGAAAGAGGAGGAAAAAAGTCACATAAAACAGCTTCAAACAGCAACTTTTCAAGCTAAATGAAACAGAAAAGCTTCATCTCTGCAAAACCAATCATAACATAGCAAATCAGTCCTCAAAAAAAGTTCAAAATAAAAAGGAAATTTGAACAGAAAATGGAAACAAAAAGATGAAGACTTAAATGCCCCACAAATAACCATTAAAATGAATCATCAAATTTACCAGGTCCTCAGTCTACATACCTCACAATCTCCAGAATGAGTAAACATCACTTTGTGCATATACAGATATATATGGTTAACTGTTAAATATCTAATAAAGGAAAGCAATGATTGATTTGCTTAACTGATTACTTGGTACCTGGATACAAGAACCAAAACCAGATTAAGAGATATTTTGGAAGTCCATGGTATACAAAGAGATTCTCAAACCTTCTTTAGGGTCAATTAGCACGTACAACAGCTAATTGACTCAGTTGCTGTAATGTTGATTGATCAAAGGGTGTGTTGTGTGCATGCATGTGTGTGTGTGTGTGTATGTGTGTGTGTGTATGATTCTAATGGTGATGATTGATCACAGGGGTATAGGCCTGATCAATAAGAACGTTGCACTGCAAGAAATAGGAAAGGCAGTTACTGTCAACAAAAAGCTCACAGTCTAGTTAGGAAGAGAAAACTAATGTGTGCAAAATACTTTATTCTTGCTTGTATTCTTAGGACTGCAAAAATTCACTTTTTAAAGACACAGGATCATTGCTTCCTCCAAGAAGCTTGCAACAAAGGAATATCATTTGGTGTCATTGGTCCTGAGATGGTCCCACAAGACTTTCCTCATGTAATTCTTCCAATTACCAGAAATATCTGAATACACAGAGCACCAGGATAGCCAATGTAGCTCATTAAAACCAAAGGGACTATAATGAGAATCCATAATGAGGTAAGAATTGTGTGCTCTACTCTAATGCATTGAATCACAGAATGCTAGAAATGGACTTTAAAATGATGGGATTAAACTTAAAGATCATGTGGGCCAAGCTCATAATTTTACAACCCAAGATTCTAAGTCCCTAAAGGGCTATACAAGACTATTAAGAGTGCACAGGATCCACAATGTCAAAAGGAAGAAAACTCCTTGAGACAAATGCTAGAGGGGATGGGGAAGGAGGCATAAAAAACAGAGTGACATGTACTGAGAATCCATAAAGTACTAGGAGGCACAATGCTAAATATCTGAAATTTCGTATTTCATTTTAATTCTCTTATTTACCCCTTAATGGGAAAAGCATTATTTACTCAATTGTACAGATGGAAAAACTAAGGTTTGGAGAGTGTAAATAACTTGCAAAAGATCATACAGATGAAATGACCAGAGCCAGTGTTTAGACCCAACTCCCCATTCTGAAGATCCAACAATGCTTTTACACCTCAAACACATCTCCAGTCTTGATTCTTCAACCCACCTTAAAGACAAAAACATTTTCAGTGTAAAGACATCTCAGAAATAATAAACTCAGATCAATATGGTGGAGTGAGAAGCTTCAGGATTCTGTCTGCCCATGGAAGCATTGAAAATCAGTAATAACCAATAGAAACATCTTTCTCAAAGCTCCAGAAAAGAGATAAAGGGTTGCAGTAACAGGGCCAGTGCTGAATTAAGAAAAAGAACAGTTAAAAGCTGTAGGGTCTCGAGAGCGGGGCAAGATGGCAGACTGGTGAGCTGTATGTTTTAGTTACTCCTCCAGGAAAGTAGGTAGAAAGCCAGGAACTGCGTTGACTGGACACCACAGAGCAATCTGACTTTGGGCATACTTCATACAACACTCATGAAAATGTGGAACTGCTGAGATCAGTGAAATCTGTAAGCTTTTGCGGCCAGGGGACCCGCGCCCCTCCCTGCCAGGCTCAGTCCCGTGGGAGGAGGGGCTGTCAGCTCTGGGAAGGAGAACGGAGAACTGCAGTGGCAGCCCTTATCAGAAACTCATTCTGCTGATCCAAACTCCAACCATAGATAGACGGAGACCAGACACCAGAGAATCTGAGAGCAGCCAGCCCAGCAGAGAGGAGACAGGCATAGAAAAAAAACAACACGAAAAACTCCAAAATAAAAGCGGAGGATTTTTGGAGTTCTGGTGAACATAGAAGGGGGAAGGGCAGAGCTCAGGCCAGAGCTCAGGCCCTGAGGTGCATATGCAAATCCCGAAGAAAAGCTGATCTCTCTGCCCTGTGGACCTTTCCTTAATGGCCCTGGTTGCTTTGTCTCTTAGCATTTCAATAACCCATTAGATCTCTGAGGAGGGCCCTTTTTTTTTTTTTTTTTTTAATCCTTTTCTCTTTTTCTAAAACAATTACTCTAAGAAGCCCAATACAGAAAGCTTCAAAGACCTGCAATTTGGGCAGGTCAAGTCAAGAGCAGAACTAGGAGAGCTCTGAGACAAAACGCAATAATCCAGTGGCTGAGAAAATTCACTAAACACCACAACTTCCCAAGAAAAGGGGGGTGTCCGCTCACAGCCATCATCCTGGTGGACAGGAAACACTCCTGCCCATCGCCAGCCCCATAGCCCAGAACTGCCCCAGACAACCCAGTGTGATGGAAGTGCTTCAAATAACAGGCACACACCACAAAACTGGGCGTGGACATTAGCCTTCCCTGCAACCTCAGCTGATTGTCCCAGAGTTGGGAAGGGAGAGCAGTGTGAATTAACAAAGCCCCAATCAGCCATCATTTCAGCAGACTGGGAGCCTCCCTACACAGCCCAGCAGCCCAGAACTGCTCTGGGGGGACGGCACTCACCTGTGACATAGCACAGTCATCCCTCAACAGAAGACCAGGGGTGCACGGCCTGGAAGAGGGGCCCACTTGCATGTCTCAGGAGCCATACGCCAATACCAAGGACTTGTGGGTCAGTGGCAGAGACAAACTGTGGCAGGACTGAACTGAAGGATTAGACTATTGCAGCAGCCTTAAAACTCTAGGATCACCAGGGAGATTTGATTGTTAGAGCCACCCCCCCCCCTCACTGCCCAGAAACACGCCCCATATACAGGGCAGGCAACACCAACTACACACGCAAGCTTGGTACACCAACTGGACCCCACAAGACTCACTCCCCCACTCACCAAAAAGGCTAAGCAGGGGAGAACTGGCTTGTGGAGAACAGGTGGCTCGTGGACACCACCTGCTGGTTAGTTAGAGAAAGTGTACTCCACGAAGCTGTAGATCTGATAAATTAGAGATAAGGACTTCAATTGGTCTACAAATCCTAAAAGAACCCTATCAAGTTCAGCAAATGCCACGAGGCCAAAAACAACAGAAAATTATAAAGCATATGAAAAAACCAGATGATATGGATAACCCAAGCCCAAGCACCCAAATCAAAAGACCAGAAGAGACACAGCACCTAGAGCAGCTACTCAAAGAACTAAAGATGATCAATGAGACCATAGTACGGGAGACAAAGGAAATCAAGAAGATCCTAGAAGAGCATAAAGAAGACATTGCAAGACTAAATAAAAAAATGGATGATCTTATGGAAATTAAAGAAACTGTTGACCAAATTAAAAAGATTCTGGACACTCATAGTACAAGACTAGAGGAAGTTGAACAACGAATCAGTGACCTGAAGATGACAGAATGGAAAATGAAAGCATAAAAGAAAGAATGGGGAAAAAAATTGAAAAAATCGAAATGGACCTCAGGGATATGATAGATAATATGAAACGTCCGAATATAAGACTCATTGGTGTCCCAGAAGGGGAAGAAAAGGGTAAAGGTCTAGGAAGAGTATTCAAAGAAATTGTTGGGGAAAACTTCCCAAATCTTCAAAACAACATAAATACACAAATCATAAATGCTCAGCGAACTCCAAATAGAATAAATCCAAAAAAAACCCACTCCGAGACATATACTGATCACACTGTCAAACACAGAAGAGAAGGAGCAAGTTCTGAAAGCAGCAAGAGAAAAGCAATTCACCACATACAAAGGAAACAGCATAAGACTAAGTAGTGACTACTCAGCAGCCACCATGGAGGCAAGAAGGCAGTGGCACGATATATTTAAAATTCTGAGTGAGAAAAATTTCCAGCCAAGAATACTTTATCCAGCAAAGCTCTCCTTCAAATTTGACGGAGAGCTTAAATTTTTCACAGACAAACAAATGCTGAGAGAATTTGCTAACAAGAGACCTGCCCTACTGGAGATACTCAAGGAAGCCCTACAGACAGAGAAATAAAGAAAGGACAGAGAGACTTGGAGAAAGGTTCAGTACTAAAGAGATTCGGTATGGGTACAATAAAGGATATTAATAGACAGAGGGGAAAAATATGACAAACATAAACCAAAGGATAAGATGGCTGATTCAAGAAATGCCTTCACGGTTATAACATTGAATGTAAATGGATTAAACTCCCCAATTAAAAGATATAGATTCGCAGAATGGATCAAAAAAAATGAACCATCAATATGTTGCATACAAGAGACTCATCTTAGACACAGGGACACAAAGAAACTGAAAGTGAAAGGATGGAAAAAAATATTTCATGCAAGCTACAGCCAAAAGAAAGCAGGTGTAGCAATATTAATCTCAGATAAAATAGACTTCAAATGCAGGGATGTTTTGAGAGACAAAGAAGGCCACTACATACTAATAAAAGGGGCAATTCAGCAAGAAGAAATAACAATCGTAAATGTCTATGCACCCAATCAAGGTGCCACAAAATACATGAGAGAAACACTGGCAAAACTAAAGGAAGCAATTGATGTTTCCACAATAATTGTGGGAGACTTCAACACATCACTCTCTCCTATAGATAGATCAACCAGACAGAAGACCAATAAGGAAATTGAAAACCTAAACAATCTGATAAATGAATTAGATTTAACAGACATATACAGGACATTACATCCCAAATCACCAGGATACACATACTTTTCTAGTGCTCATGGAACTTTCTCCAGAATAGATCATATGCTGGGACATAAAAGAAGCCTCAATAAATTTAAAAAGATTGAAATTATTCAAAGCACATTCTCTGACCACAATGGAATACAATTAGAAGTCAATAACCATCAGAGACTTAGAAAATTCACAAATACCTGGAGGTTAAACAACACACTCCTAAACAATCAGTGGGTTAAAGAAGAAATAGCAAGAGAAATTGCTAAATATATAGAGACGAATGAAAATGAGAACACAACATACCAAAACCTATGGGATGCAGCAAAAGCAGTGCTAAGGGGGAAATTTATAGCACTAAACGCATATATTAAAAAGGAAGAAAGAGCCAAAATCAAAGAACTAATGGATCAACTGAAGAAGCTAGAAAATGAACAGCAAACCAATGCTAAACCAAGTAGAAGAAAAGAAATAACAAGGATTAAAGCAGAAATAAATGACATAGAGAACAAAAAAACAATAGAGAGGATAAATATCACCAAAAGTTGGTTCTTTGAGAAGATCAACAAGATTGACAAGCCCCTAGCTAGACTGACAAAATCAAAAAGAGAGAAGACCCATATAAACAAAATAATGAATGAAAAAGGTGACATAACTGCAGATCCTGAAGAAATTAAAAAAATTATAAGAGGATACTATGAACAACTGTATGGCAACAAACTGGATAATGTAGAGGAAATGGACAATTTCCTGGAAACATATGAACAACCTAGACTGACCAGAGAAGAAATAGAAGACCTCAACCAACCCATCACAAGCAAAGAGATCCAATCAGTCATCAAAAATCTTCCCACAAATAAATGCCCAGGGCCAGATGGCTTCACAGGGGAATTCTACCAAACTTTCCAGAAAGAACTGACACCAATCTTACTCAAACTCTTTCAAAACATTGAAGAAAATGGAACACTACCTAACTCATTCTATGAAGCTAACATCAATCTAATACCAAAACCAGGCAAAGATGCTACAAAAAAGGAAAACTACCGGCCAATCTCCCTAATGAATATAGATGCAAAAATCCTCAACAAAATACTTGCAAATCGAATCCAAAGACACATTAAAAAAATCATACACCATGACCAAGTGGGGTTTATTCCAGGCATGCAAGGATGGTTCAACATAAGAAAATCAATCAATGTATTACAACACATTAACAAGTCAAAAGGGAAAAATCAATTGATCATCTCAATAGATGCTGAAAAAGCATTTGACAAAATCCAACATCCCTTTTGATAAAAACACTTCAGAAGGTAGGAATTGAAGGAAACTTCCTCAACATGATAAAGAGCATATATGAAAAAACCCACAGCCAGCATAGTACTCAATGGTGAGAGACTGAAAGCCTTCCCTCTAAGATCAGGAACAAGACAAGGATGCCCGCTGTCACCACTGTTATTCAACATTGTGCTGGAAGTGCTAGCCAGGGCAATCCGGCAAGACAAAGAAATAAAAGGCATCCAAATTGGAAAAGAAGAAGTAAAACTGTCATTGTTTGCAGATGATATGATCTTATATCTAGAAAACCCTGAGAAATCGACGATACACCTACTAGAGCTAATAAACAAATTTAGCAAAGTAGCGGGATACAAGGTTAATGCACATAAGTCAGTAATGTTTCTATATGCTAGAAATGAACAAACTGAAGAGACACTCAAGAAAAAGATACCATTTTCAATAGCAACTAAAAAAATCAAGTACCTAGGAATAAACTTAACCAAAGAAGTAAAAGACCTATACAAAGAAAACTACATAACTCTACTAAAAGAAATAGAAGGGGACCTTAAAAGATGGAAAAATATTCCATGTTCACGGATAGGAAGGCTAAATGTCATTAAGATGTCAATTCTACCCAAACTCATCTACAGATTCAATGCAATCCCAATCAAAATTCCAACAACCTACTTTGCAGACTTGGAAAAGCTAGTTATCAAATTTATTTGGAAAGGGAAGATGCCTCGAATTGCTAAAGACACTCTAAAAAAGAAAAACGAAGTGGGAGGGCTTACACTCCCTGACTTTGAAGCTTATTATAAAGCCACAGTTGCCAAAACAGCATGGTACTGGCACAAAGATAGACATATAGATCAATTGAATCGAATTGAGAATTCAGAGATAGACCCTCAGATCTATGGCCGACTGATCTTTGATAAGGCCCCCAAAGTCGCTGAACTGAGTCATAATGGTCTTTTCAACAAATGGGGCTGGGAGAGTTGGATATCCATATCCAAAAGAATGAAAGAAGACCCCTACCTCACCCCCTACACAAAAATTAACTCAAAATGGACCAAAGATCTCAATATAAAAGAAAGTACCATAAAACTCCTAGAAGATAATGTAGGAAAACATCTTCAAGACCTTGTATTAGGCGGCCACTTCCTAGACTTTACACCCAAAGCACAAGCAACAAAAGAGAAAATAGATAAATGGGAACTCCTCAAGCTTAGCAGTTTCTGCACCTCAAAGGAATTTCTCAAAAAGATAAAGAGGCAGCCAACTCAATGGGAAAAAATTTTTGGAAACCATGTATCTGACAAAAGACTGATATCTTGCATATATAAAGAAATCCTACAACTCAATGACAATAGTACAGTCGGCCCAATTATAAAATGGGCAAAAGATATGAAAAGACAGTTCTCTGAAGAGGAAATACAAATGGCCAAGAAACACATGAAAAAATGTTCAGCTTCACTAGCTATTAGAGAGATGCAAATTAAGACCACAATTAGATACCATCTAACACCGGTTAGAATGGCTGCCATTAAACAAACAGGAAACTACAAATGCTGGAGGGGATGTGGAGAAATTGGAACTCTTATTCATTGTTGGTGGGACTGTATAATGGTTCAGCCACTCTGGAAGTCAGTCTGGCAGTTCCTTAGAAAAGTAGATATAGAGTTACCATTCGATCCAGCGATTGCACTTCTCGGTATATACCCGGAAGATCGGAAAGCAGTGACACGAACAGATATCTGCACGCCAATGTTCATAGCAGCATTATTCACAATTGCCAAGAGATGGAAACAACCCAAATGTCCTTCAACAGATGAGTGGATAAATAAAATGTGGTATATACACACGATGGAATACTACGCGGCAGTAAGAAGGAACGATCTCGTGAAACATATGACAACATGGATGAACCTTGAAGACGTAATGCTGAGCGAAATAAGCCAGGCACAAAAAGAGAAATATTATATGCTACCACTAATGCGAACTTTGAAAAATGTAAAACAAATGGCTTATAATGTAGAATGTAGGGGAACTAGCAATAGAGAGCAATTAAGGAAGGGGGAACAATAATCCAAGAAGAACAGATAAGCTATTTAACATTCTGGGGATGCCCAGGAATGACTATGGTCTGTTAATTTCTGATGGATATAGTAGGAGCAAGTTCACAGAAATGTTGCTATATTAGGTAACTTTCTTGGGGTAAAGTAGGAACATGTTGGAAGTTAAGCAGTTATCTTAGGTTAGTTGTCTTTTTCTTACTCCCTTGTTATGGTCTCTTTGAAATGTTCTTTTATTGTATGTTTGTTTTCTTTTTAACTTTTTTTTCATACAGTTGATTTAAAAAAGAAGGGAAAGTTAAAAAAAAAAAAAAAAAACAAGGAAAAAAAAAAGATGCAGTGCCCCCTTGAGGAGCCTGTGGAGAATGCAGGGGTATTCGCCTACCCCACCTCCATGGTTGCTAACATGACCACAGACATAGGGGACTGGTGGTTTGATGGGTTGAGCCCTCTACCACAGGTTTTACCCTTGGGAAGACGGTTGCTGCAAAGGAGAGGCTAGGCCTCCCTACAGTTGTGCCTAAGAGCCACCTCCCGAATGCCTCTTTGTGGCTCAGATGTGGCCCTGTCTCTCTAGCTAAGCCAACTTGAAAGGTGAAATCACTGCCCTCCCCTCTACGTGGGATCAGACACCCAGGGGAGTGAATCTCCCTGGCAACGTGGAATACGACTCCCGGGGAGGAATGTAGACCTGGCATCGTGGGACGGAGAACATCTTCTTGACCAAAAGGGGGATGTGAAAGGAAATGAAATAAGCTTCAGTGGCAGAGAGATTCCAAAAGGAGCCGAGAGGTCACTCTGGTGGGCACTCTTATGCACACTTTAGACAACCCTTTTTAGGTTCTAAAGAATTGGGGTAGCTGGTGGTGGATACCTGAAACTATCAAACTACAACCCAGAACCCATGAATCTCGAAGACAGTTGTATAAAAATGTAGCTTATGAGGGGTGACAATGGGATTGGGAAAGCCATAAGGACCACACTCCACTTTGTCTAGTTTATGGATGGATGAGTAGAAAAATAGGGGAAGGAAACAAACAGACAAAGGTACCCAGTGTTCTTTTTTACTTCAATTGCTCTTTTTCACTTCAATTGCTCTTTTTCACTCTAATTATTATTCTTGTTATTTTTGTGTGTGTGCTAATGAAGGTGCCAGGGATTGATTTGGGTGATGAATGTACCACTATGTAATGGTACTGTAAACAATCGAAAGTACGATTTGTTTTGTATGACTGCGTGGTATGTGAATATATCTCAATAAAATGAAGATTAAAAAAAAAAAAAAAAAAAAAAGCTGTAGGGTCTCATGTTGCCCTGGCTGGCCCTCCCCTGCCCTTACTCACTCAACACAGAGCCTGTCCAAGCTCTCAGTGTGGCTCTCTGGTACCAGTTACAGAGGGAGCAGAGTAACTCTGTGCCCATACTGGGAGCATGTTTATCTGGCACAATCTGCCTGGTGGTGGCCTGAGGGACTCAATGCCCCAGAACTTGCCCTGTGTAGAAGGGGGCACACAGGGCTCTCCTCCAGAATGCTGTGGGAGAGCAATCAAGTGACTCTCTAGAGCAAGGGATTGTTGGCTGTAGGACATACAGTGCAGTGCCTGTAACAAGAGTAAACTGCTTCCTAGGAAGAGAGGACATTCCTATCTGCATAAATGGGAGAATTCCTAAGGCCAAATGTGCATGCCCAAGGTAAGATGCATGCCCAGAAAGGACCAGGGAGACCCCTAAGCACTAGCCTGGACATATTCTCTAAATTATTTGTATGGATAAGCTCTGAAAGAGAGCACTCACACAGATCAATCTGCAAAGACAGGGAAAGGTGTTTTCTTTTTTCCTTCTTTTATTTTTTATTGTGTGTGTGTGTGTGTGTATGTGTGTGTTAGCACCTAGCATTCAAAGAAATCTCTGTCATAACACTAGGTGGATACAAACTTAGGTACAGACACCTCAGAGTCTCAATTCCAGTGATAAAACTTTAAAATTTCAAAATGTCCAGGTTTCAACAAATGATTACAAAACATACAAAGAAATTAGAAGTAATGGCCCAGACAAAGGAGAGGATTAAAGCATCAGAAACCATCAATGAGGAGGACCAGACATAGGAGCTTCCAGAAAAAGACAATTTTAAAATGGTCCTGAATACACTCAAAGAACTAAAAGAAACATGGACGAGGAACTAAAGGAAATCAGGAAAATGATGGATGAACACAAAGAGAATATCAATAGAGAGAAGGAAATTATGAAAAGGAAAGAGAGCTGACGACCATAGTAATAGAAATATAAAATTCACTAGAAGTTTTCAATAGCAGATTGGAGCTGGCAGAAGAAAGAATCAGTGAGCTTGAAGATGAGACACTTGAAAGCATTCTGTCTGAGGAGCAAAAGGAAGAAAGAAAGAAGAAAAGTGAACAGTGCCTTAGCATACCAATATATGCATTGTGGTAATCCACGTAGTAGAAGAAAGGGAGAAAGGAGCAGAGAGAATATTCAAAGAAATAAGAGCTGAAAACTTCCCAAGTTTCACAAAAGACATAAATATACACATCCAAGATGCTTAGTTAACTCAAAACACAATAAACCAAAATAGACCCACACTGCACCATATTACAATCAAGTTATCAAAGTTCAAAGACAAACAGTGAATTCTGAAAACTGCAAGACAGAAGCAACATCTCATATACAAGGGAGCCTCAATAAGACTAAGTTTCAATTTCTCATCAGAATCCATGGAGGCAAGAATGCAGTGGGGGACATATTTAAGGTGCTGAAAGCCAAAAACAATTGCCAGTCAACTGACTGGCAAATGACTGGCAAAACTGTCTTTCAAAAATGAGGGAAAGATTAAGACATTCCCAGTGTTCCAGTTTGCTAAAACTGTCAGAATGGAAATTACCAGAACTGGGTTGCCTTTTAAAATGGGGGTTTATTAGTTCACAAATTTATAGTTCTAAGGCCATGAAATTGTCCCAATTAAGGCATCAACAGAATGATACCTTCTCTGAGGAAAGGCCAATGGCATCTGGGGTTTCTCTGTCACATGGGAAGGCACATGTCCAGAGCCTGCTGGGCCTCTCCCAGGGTTAGCGTCTAGTTTCCATTGCTTTCTCCAAAATGTCTCTGGGCTTCTGTCTTAGCTTTTCTCTCTCAGCTCCTGTGTGTCCTTGCTTGTTTCTCCCAGGGCTTTTCTCTCTAGGCATCTGGGGGTCCTCTCTTAGCTTCTCTCAGGCAAACTCTGGATTTCAACTCTTAGCTTCTCTCCTGGTTCTGTTTTCAATGACTGTATCCAAAATGTCTCTGGGCATTTTCTCTCTAAGTGTTTCAGTCTGTGTTGACTCTGTGTTCTCTTAAGGAATCCAGTAAACTAATTAAGACCCAACTAGAATGGGTGGGGTCACATCTCCATGGAAATAATCTAACCAAAAGGTCCCACCCACAATTGGGTGGGCCACATCTCCATGGAAACAACTTAATCAAAAGATCCCACCCACAATAGGTCCACCCCCAGAAGAGTGGATTAAAAGAACATAGTCTTTTGTCGGGTACATAACAGATTCAAACCAGCATGCCTAGATAAACAAAAGCTGAGG
This sequence comes from Choloepus didactylus, assembly GCF_015220235.1. NCBI lineage: Eukaryota > Metazoa > Chordata > Mammalia > Pilosa > Megalonychidae > Choloepus > Choloepus didactylus. Next base: position 42,122,093 of record NC_051334.1, on the reverse strand, counting down.
GACTTTGTCACCACTAAATCAGCCCTAAAAGAAATGCTAAAGTGAACTCTGCCAGCTGAGAGGTAAGGACACTAGGCAATTGACTGAAGTCACATAAAGAAATAAAGATCTCCAGTAAAGATAATGATGGGTAAATATAAATACCAGTATTGCATTTTTGGTTTGTAACTCCACTTTTTACTTCCTTTAGGATCTAAAAGACAAATTCACAAAATGTAATGATCAATCAGTGGTTTTGGACTCACAATGTATAAGCATGTAATTTGTGACAAGAACTACATAAAGGTGGGGGGAGAGAGAGTTAGAGGAATATAGTGTATAGCATTGAAGTTAAGTTGGTATCAAAACAAACAAGATTGTTGTAGTTTTAAGATATTACATTTAAGCCCCATGATAACCACAAAGAAAATAAAAGAAAATATGCAAACTCATACAGACAGAAAGTAGAGCATGGGTTACTAGGAGTGGGGGGCAGGGCAATGGAGAGTAAAATCAAAATGAGTTCAGGGTTTCTGTTTTGGGTGAAGGGAAAGATCTAGTAATGGATGGTGCTGAAGGTACTGCAACATCGGAATATGATTAATCCCATTGAATGGTATGCTTGAGAGGGGTCGGGATGGGAATATTTATTTTGTTTGTAGGTTTTCACAGTTAAAAAAAGAAGAAATGAAGGAAGAAAGAGAAACTAAAGAGAATGACAATTAAATACAATGCATGATACTGGATGGGATCTAAGAATGAAGGAGAAAAGGCTCAAAAGGATATTACTGGGACATAAGAAAAATTGGAATATAGAATGTAAGTTTTATATCAATGTTAAACTTCTTGAACTTGATAAATACATTTAAGGTGGTTATATAAGTGAATATCCTTGTTCATAGAAAATGTACATGGAACAATTATATGTTCAAGGAGTATGATGTGTACAACCTGCTCTCATATATTTAAGATAGATGGATAGATAGATAGATAGATAGATAGATAGATAGATAGATAGACAGACAGACACAGGCATATTTCAGAGATATTGCAGGTTTGGTTCCAGACCATTACAACAAAGTGAATATTACAGTGAATATTACAATAAAGCTAGTCACCAGAATTTTTTGTTTTCCCAGTGCATATAAAAGTTATGTTTACACTATACTTAGTCTCTTATGTGTGCAATAGAAATATATCTAAAAAACAATGTATATACCTTAATTTAAAAATACTTTATTGCTAAAAAACACTAACCATCATCTGAGCCTTCAGGAAGTCATACAATTTTTGCTGGTGGAGGGTCTTGCCTTGATGTTGATAGCTGCTGACTGATCAGGGTGGTGATTGCTGAAGATTTGAGGTGACTGTGGCAATTTGTTAAAGGAAGATGTGCTGGTTTGAATGCATTATGTCCCCCAGAAAAAGCCATATTCTTTGATGCAATCTTGTGGGGCAGACATATTAGTGGGGATTAAGTTGGAACATTTGGATTATGGAAATGCACCCCACCCAACTGTAGGTGATAACACTGATGAGATAATTTCCATGGAGGCATCGGCCCACCCATACAGGGTGGGCCTTGATCAGTGGAGCCATATAAATGATCTGGCAAACAGAAGGAACTCAGTGCAGCTATGAGTGACATTTTGAAGAGGAGCCACAGCCAAGAGGGACACTTTGAAGAAAGCACAGGAGCTGCAGATGAGAGACAGTTTGAAGACAGCCATTGAAAGCAGGCTCTTGCTTCAGAGAAGCTGAGAGAGAACAAATATCCCAAGTGTAACTAAGGGTGACATTTTTGAGGAACTGCAGCCTAGAAAGGAATGTCCTGGGAGAAAGCCATTTTGAAACCAGAACTTTGGAGCAGACACCAGCCACGTGCCTTCCCAGCTAACAGAGGTTTTCCGGACACCATTGGCCATCCTCCAGTGAAGGTACCCAATTGCTGATATGTTACCTTGGACATTTTATGGCCTTAAGACTGTAACTGTGTAACCAAATAAACCCCCTTTATAAAAGCCAATCCATTTCTGGTGTTTTGCATTCCAGAAGCATTAGCAAACTAGAACAGAAGACAACAGTGAAGTTTGCCACCTTGAATGATTATTCCTTTCAGTGAGTTCTCTGTAGCATGTGATGCTGTTTGATGCCATTTTACCCATAATAGAGCCTCTTGTAAAATTGAAGTCAATCCTCTCAAACCCTGCTGCTACTTTATCAACTAAGTTTATGTAATATTCTAAATCCTTTGTTGTCATTTCAACAATCATCACAGCATCTTCATTAGGAATAGATTCCATCATGAAGATGCCACTCTCTGCACACCCATAAGAAGCAACTCCCCGTCCATTAAAGTTTTATCATGAGATTGCAAAAGTTCAGTCACATCTTTAGTCCCCACTTCTAATTTTAGTTCTCCCATTATTTCCACCACATCTGCAGTTACTTCTTCCTCTGAAGTCTTGAACCCATCAAAGTCATCCATGAAGGTTGGAATCAATTTCTTCCAAATTCTTGTGAATGCAGATATTTTGACCTCCTCCCAGGAATCACAAATGTTCTTTTTTTTTTTTTTAATTCAGTTTTATTGAAATACATTCACACACCATACAATCATCCATGGTATACAATCCACTGTCCACAGTATGATAACATAGTTATGCATTCATCACCACAATCTATCTCCAAACATTTTCCTTACATCAGAAAGAACCAGAACAAGAATAAAAAATAAAAGTGAAAAAAGAACACCCAAATCATCCCCCCATCCCACCCCATTTGTCCTTTAGTTTTTATCCCCATTTTTCTACTCATCCATACACTAGATAAAGGGGGTGTGATCCACAAGGTCTTCACAATCACACTGTCACCCCTTGTAATCTACATTATTATATAATTGTCTTCAGGAGTCCAGACTGCTGGGTTGGAGTTTGGTAGTTTCAGGTATTTACTTCTAGCTATTCCAATACATTAAAGTCTAAGAGGTGTTATCTATATAGTGCATAAGAATGTCCACCAGAGTGACCTCTCAACTCCATTTGAAATCTCTCAGCCACTGAAACTATTTCGTCTCATTTTGCATCCCCCTTTTGGTCAAGAAGATACTCTCAGTCCCACGATGCCAGGTCCACATTCATCCCCGGGAGTCATATTCTGCATTGCCAGGGAGATTTACACCCCTGGGAGTCGGGTCCCATGTAGGGGGGAGGGCAGCGAGTTCTCCTGTCGAGATGGCTCAGTTAGAGAGAGAGAGGGCCACATCTGAGCAACAAAGAGGTACTCAGGGGGAGACAGGCACCATTACATGCAAGTTTAGACTCTCCTTTGTGGTAATGAGCTTCATAAGGGCAAGTCCCATGCTCGAGGGCTCAGCACATCAAACCGCCAGTCCCAATGTTTGTGACAACATCAACACCAGTCCAGGTGAGGATGTCCAACACATCCACACCTTCCCCCAGATCCTCAGGGCTGGGGAGGAGGAGGCTGTAAATATATTTTTTATTATCTGCCCAAATTACTCTAGGATGTGTCACTATTTCACTCCAGCCTATACTAACCTACCGTATCTCACTTCCTATTCAAAGTTCCATGCAATTGTGGTGTTTGAACAAATCAACTGTAGAGTTGTACCATTTAGAAAATTTAGATCCTGTACCAAATAGATATCTCTTCCCTTGGTCTCACACGGAAGTTGAAGTTTTAAAACACAATCAGTTTCAACCTTTACCCTTTGGCTTGGCTTGCCCTGGTCTTAACCAGACCTGCTTCATTCATATCACTAATTGAAGTCTGGGCTCTTTTTCAGCTACAAATGTTCTTAATGGCATCTAGAATGGTTAATCCTTTCCAGAAGGTTTTCAATTGACTTTACCCAGGCCATCAGAGTAATCACTATCTATGGCAGCTCTAGCCTTATGTTCTGGTTTGCTAATGCTGGCATTATGCAAAATACCAGAAATGGATTGGCTTTTATAAAGAGGATTTACATATTTACAGTTCTAAGGCCATAAAAGTGTCCAAACTAAGGCATCAACAAGAGGATACCTTAACTGAAGAATGTCCAATGGAGTCCAGAAAACCTGTTAGCTGGGAAGACACATGGTTGGCATCTGCTGGTCCAGGGTTGTGTTTCAGCTCCTCTCCAAGCTCCTGTACATCCTTAGCTTAGCATCTCCAAACATCCTTCTGTCTGAAACTCCAAGCATCTCTGAGCATCTCTGTCAGCTCCCAAGTGTCTCTCCAAAAATCTCTCTCTGCTGCTCTTGGGGTGCTTTGTCCTCTCTTAGCTTCCTCAGAGCAAACTCTGGGCCAGCATCAGCAAGCATCTCTCCAGAAGTCTCTCTCAGCTGCTCCATATGTGAGCTCCCTTTAAAGGACTTCAGCAAACTAATCAAGACCTACCCTGAATGGGCGGGGTCAAATCTCCATAGAAACATTCAATCAAGAGGTCAACCCTAATCAGAAAGATTAATAAATCTGCCCCCACAAGATTTCATTAAAGAATATGGCTTTTGTGGGGACATAATATATCCAAACTGGCACACCTTATGAAATTTATTTCTTAAATAATAAGGCTTGAAAGTCAGAGACTCCTTGATCCTTAGGTTGCAGAATGGATGTTGTGTCAGCAGGCATGAAAACAACATTCATCTCATTGTACATCTCCATCAGAGCTCTTGTGTGACCAGTTGCACTGTCAATGAGCATTAGTATTTTCAAAGAAATCTTTTTTCTGAGTGGTGGGTTTCAACAATGGGTTTCAAATATTCAGTTAAACATGTTTTAAACAGATTGCTGTCATCTTGGTTTTGTTGTTCCATTTATAGAGCATAGGCAGAGAAGATTTAGCATAATTCTTAAGGGCCCTAGGACTTTTAGAAAGGTAAATGAGCATTGGATTCAACTTAAAGTCACCAGCTGCATTAACCCCTAACAAGAGAGTTAACCTGTCCTTTGAAGATTTGAAGCCAGGCATTGACTTCTTTCTAGCTAGGAAAGTCCTAGATACCATCTCCTTCCAATGTAAGTCTGTTTCATCTACATTGAAATTCTTTTGTTTAGTATAGATACCTTCATTGATTACCTTGGCCAGATTTTCTGGATAACTTGCTGCAGCTTCTACACCAGCACTTGCTGTTTCACCTAGCACTTTTATATGTTATTGAGATGGCTTCATTCCTTAAACCACATGAGTCAACCTCTGCTACCTTTAAACTTTCCTTCTGCAGCTTCCTCACCTCTCTCAGCCTTCATAGAATTGAAAATAATTAGGGCCTTGCTCTGGATTAGGTTTTGGCTTAAAGGAATGTTGTGGCTGATTTAATCATCTATCCAGACCACTTAAACTTTCTCCATATCAGCAATAAGTCTGTTTTGCTTTCTTATCATTCCTGTTTTCACTGCATTTGCACCTTTAATTTCTTCCAGGAACTTTTCCTTTGCTTTCACAACTTGGCTAACTGTTTGGTGCAAAAAGCATAGCTTTTGGCCAGTCTTAGCCTTTGACATGCCATCCTCACTAAGCTTAATCATTTCTAGCTTTTGATTTAAAGTGAGAGATGTCTGACTATTCCTTTCACTTTGACACTTAGAGGCCATTGTAAGGTTATTAGTTGGCCTCATTTCAATATTCATGTGTCTTGGGGAATAGGGAGTCTGAAGAAAGGGAATCAGAGGAATGGGTGGTCAGTGGAGCAGTGAGAACACACACATTTATCTATTAAGTTTGCCATCTTATATGGGCACTATTCATGATGCCCCAAAATAATTACAATAGCAACATCAAAATTCACTGATCCCAAATCAACATAACAGATATAACAATGATGAAAAACTTGAAATATTGTGAGAATTACAGTATTATGACACAGAGACACAAAGTGATTTCATGCTGTTGGAAAAATGGTGTGATAGACTTGCTTGATGTAAAGCTACCACAAATATTTAATTTGTAAAAAAAAAGGCAATATCTGTGAAGCACAATAAAGTGAATCTCAATAAAGTGAGCTATGCCTGTAGATAGATAGATAGATAGATAGATAGATAGATAGATAGACAGACAGACAGATAGAATGATATGGCAGAGGAGGAAAAGTGTTAAAATTAGTCTGGGGAGACTGAGTATATGTTGGAGTTCTCTGCATGGTGCTCATATTATTCTTGCAACTCTCCTTCAAGTTTGAAATTATTTCAAAATAAAAAGTGAAAAAACTATAATAATAAACTGAGAAAATATTTGGTATAAGTGGTAGATACTGTGTGCTCCATCTGGATCACCCTGCAGAGCCAAGGCACTTATTCTGCCAGTTGCTGAGAATATTGGCTCCTGAAGGTTCACAATGGGGTCCCACCCCAGGAATTGCCCTTGGTGAAAAGGAACTGCCATGCCCAAAGTTATGCCCACTCCCTTGGGCGCAGCCTTATCCAAGGACTGGTCCATGGGGAAGGGGTACTAATGTCTGACTTCCTTGCTTCAATTTAGACAACTCAAAAGAACCATGCTTGTTTCAGATCTCCCCTCAGAGTCTGCTGAGGCCTCTGCTGTGAATGCATCATAGCTCAACAAATCCCACTGATAAATCCTGCTTCCTTCACTCCCTTAAAAGTGTTGATCCTGAGGATACCCCCACCACCCCAATAAACCTCCTGCACACAAACTGGAAGACTGACCTAAGAAAATACATCATTTTTAATTGTATTGATAATTTTACATAATGCTTCGGAAACAATGTGGAGAAATTTTTGTTCTCTTGCAGCTTCTACCTAAAAATCACTCCCCTCTAATAAAAAAATATGTTGATAAGTCCCTTAGGGGAACATATAGGGTAAGACCAACAAAGGGCATGGCTAAATAACACATTAGGGTTACTAGCAGGCTGGGATAAGAAAGAGATATTCAAGGACTGGGGAGAACTTTGTGAGATTGAGCACAGCATGTAGAAAGAACTAAAAAGAAAGCCTTTGAGAGTGAGAGGAAAGGGAGAATCTTAGAAGTAAGAGAAATATCCAAAGAAGATCTCAAGTCATTTGCTACAAAGTGTGAAATAGTAACTGTCTCCTCTGTCTCCCCGGCAAAATCTTCAATGAATCTAATATTGTTTGCTGCTGCTTTGTGAGAGTGGACTTCCCTTGGGAACATGAGAGGGGTTACTGTGGACTTCACTTTCAATGAAAAAGAGACACATCTACTTAGGAAATGGCAAAACAAACTAACAGAATCCACAAAGGAAGATGTAGTATGCACATCTAGTTTTAAGGACCTAAAGATGAAACCCAGGCAGCCGTTATTTTGACCTGCTCCCAAAAGGGGCAGAAGTGGTAGAGATTTAGAGACAGAGTACTTCCTCAGGACTGCCAGTGACAGTTAGCTGAAGTTCAGCAGTTGCTGGGCAGGCCAGGAAAGCTCAGCTTTGGGTAGCCATCAGAGAATATCTTGGCACCCTTCCTGATCCCCTCCCCAGGGCAATTTGGAGCGGGTCGGCACTCCCTTCATAGGTCTCTGGCTCTGTTTTAGCTGGGAAACACAGACTTGGGAAAGTCCTCTCTAGCATGGTGCTCTTCCCAGAATTAGCCACCCAGGCAAAAGCAGCTTGAAACAATGAAAAGAGTGTACAAAACTACAGAGGCAGATGGCCTGGGGCAAAGGCCTAACAGCTTCAAACACCTGGGAGAGGGAGGCCAGATTCCTGGGAAGCAAAGGGAAAAATTAAACTCTTATAAACAGGGGAAATCCAAAACAACTAACAAGCAAAAGCCCAGGGAAAGACAGTGGCTCAAAAAGACAGGGAAAACCCTGCACACTGCATTTGCCTTGGGAAGACCTTCCTGATAGGAGGCCTGAAGGTCAAGAAAATCTCTGTCTTATCACCAGATAGTTACAAAACCAAGAAACAGACATCTCAGGGAATAAATCCCAGAGTTAACATTTACAATATTGAAATGCAAAGTGTGCAATAAGAGTACAAAATAAATAAAGAACCAGAAATGATGGCCTATCCAAAGGAAGAGGATAAAAAGCCAGAAAACAACAGTGAAGACCTGAATGTGGACATACCAAACAAAGTCTTTAAAAAACTGATCTTAACAATGCTCAAGGAGATGAAGAAAAATTCAGAGAAAGAACTAAAGCATACCAGGAAAACAATGAATGAGCAGTATGAGAATCTATGTAAACTGATAGAAATTGTTAAAAGGCACCAATAGAACTACTGGAGTTGAAGACCACAGTAACTGAAATGAAAAATTTCCAGGAGAATTTCATGAGCATATTGGAGCTGGCAGAAGAAACAATCAGTGAACTCAAAGACAAAACCCTTAAAATGAGTCAGGCTGAGGAACAGAAAGAAAAAAAGAATTATTAAAAGTGAAAAAAGATTAAGACACCTCTGGGACACCATCAAGCATATCACTAGACACATTATAGGGGTCCCAGAAGGAGAAGAAAGAGAGAAAGGGGCAGAAGGAATATTCAAAGAAATAATGACAGAGAACTTCCCAAACTTTGAAAAAGACATGAATGTGCACATCCAAGAAGCCCAGAGAACACCAAACAGGAAAAACATGAAGAAAATTACACTCTGCCATATATTGATCACACTATCAAATGTAAAGGACAAGGAGAAAGTTCTGAAAGCTGCAAGCAAAAAGCAATGCATGTGTACAAGTGAGTCCCAATTAGATTTAGTGATGATTTCTCATCAGAAACCATAGAGGCAAGAAGGCAGTGGGTTGAAATACCTAAAGTGCTGAAAGAAAACAATTGCCAAACAAGAATTTTATATCCAGTGAGACTTTCTTTCAAAAATGAGGGAGAGATTAAGACATTTGCAGATACACAAAAGCTGAGGGAGTTCATCACCACTAGACCTGCCCAACAAGCAATGCTTAAAGGAGTTCTTCAGACTGAAAGGAAAGGACATTAGACAGTGGTTCAAAGTGAAGAAATGAAGATCTGCAACAAAGGTAACCATTTGTGTAATTATAAATGCTTGTAAAATTGTAGTGTATTTTTTGATAAGTAACTCCACTTCTTACTTTATACAGGTGCTAAAATGCAAAAACATTAAAAGGAATGATAAATCAATGGTTGTAGAGATACCATGTGCAAAGGCAGATGTGGTAATAAGTACAAAAAATGTGGGCAGCAGAAGTGTATAGAAAAAGTATACATGCATACTATTGAAGTTAAGTTGGTAACAAAGCAAATATGATTCTTGTATATTTATGATGTTAAATTTTAAACCCATGGTAACCACAAGGAAAATAGATGAAATATGCATACAGAGAGAAATGAGAAGTTACTCAATATGGTACAACCTAAGAAAGCAAATAAATATAAAAGTAGATATTAATGGAAGAATTTAGGGACAAAAAAGGTACAAGAAGTGTTACAAACCCAAAATAGAAAAATGACAGAATAAAGTCCAATATAATCAGTAGTGTCTTTAAAGGTAAATGGATTAAACTCTCCAGTCAAAAAGAAGAGATTGGCAGAATGGATAGAAAAGCATGATCCACTATATGCTGTCTGTAAGAGACTAACCTTAAATTCATAGATACAAGTAGGTTGAAAGTGAAGGGATGGAAAAAATATACCACGCAAGTAGTAGCCAAAAGAGAGTGTGGGTAGCTATACTAATACCAGATAAAATAGACTTTAAGCAAACAACAGTTACAATGGAAAAAGACAGTCCTTATACACTGATGAAGAGGACAATTCAACAAGAAGAGGTACAATTATAAATATATATTCCCCAAAGTATATGAAGCAAATAATGACAGATTTCAAGGGAGAAACTGATGGTCCTACATTAATAGTAGGAGACTTTAATAAACCAATCTCAATAATGGATAGAAAATCTAGTCAGAAAATCAATAGGAAATAGAAGACTTGAACAATATTCTAAACCAACTGGATCTAACAGACATATATAGAACATTTCTCCCAGCATAAACAGAATGCACATTCTTCCTGAATTCACATGGATCATTCTCCAGGGTAGACCATATGTTAGGTAACAAAACAAGTCTCAATAAAATTTAAAAATAATGGCATCATGCAACAGATTGAAGCTAGAAATCAATAACAATGAGAAAAATGGAAAATTAAAAATATGTGGAAATTACACAACATACTCTTAAACAACCAGTGAGTTAAAGAGGAAATTACAAGCAAAATTAAGAAATATCTTGAGGTGATGAAAATAACACAACATACCAAAACTCATGGGATGCAGTGAAGGCAGTGCTGAGAGGGTAATTTGTAGCTCTAAATGCTTACATTAAAAAAAGACTTCAAATCAGAGATTGAATCTTAAAACAGGAAGAATTAGAAAAAAAGAATGAACTAAACCAAAAGCAAGGAGAAAGAAGAAAACAACAAAGATTAGAGCAGAGACAAATTAATTAAAACACAAAAAACAGTATAGAGAATCAACAAAACTGAAAGTTGGTTCTTTGAAAAGATCAATAAAATTGGCAAACCTTTAGCTAGACTGACAAAGAAAAAACTGAGAGGATACAAATAACGAATATCAGAAATGAAAAGGGGGACATTACTACTGACTCCACTGGGATAAAAAGGACTATGAGAGGATACTGTGAACAACTATATGCCAATAAATTAGATAACCTAAATGAAATGAACTAATTCTTAGAAGCACACAAACTACCTATATTGACTCAAGAAGAATTAGATCTCAACAACCTAATTACTGGTAAACACATTGAATCAATAATCAAAAACCTCCAAAAAAAGAAAAATCTAGGACCCAAAGTCTTCACAGGGGAATCCTACCAAACACCCCAAGAAGATTTAAAAACCAATTCTGCTTCCAAAAAATTGAAGAGGAGGGAACATTCCCTAATTCATTCTATGAGGCCAACATCACCTTCATACCAAAGCCAGATAAAGATACCACAAGAAAGGAAAACTACAATCCAATATCTCTTATTAATAAAGATGCAAAAATCCTCCACAGTGTACTAGCAAACTGAATCCAACAGCATATTAAAAGAATTATACACTGTGATCAAGTGGGATTTATCCCTGGTATGCAAGTTGGTTCAACAAAAAAAGAAATCAATTAATGTAAAATGCCATCTTAACAGAATGAAGTGGGAAAACCACAGGATCATCTTGATGCAGAAAAGGCATTTGATAAAATCCATCAACCCTTCTTGATAAAAACATCAAGAACACTAGGAATTGAAGGAAACTTCCTCAACATGATAAAGGGCATATATGAAAAGCCCACAGGTAACATCCTACCTAATGGTGAAGACTGAAAACTTTCCCTCTAAGATCAGGAGCAAGACAAGTCTGTCCACTGTCACCATGGTTGTTCAACATTGTAGTGGAAGTTCTTGCCAGGGCAATTAGGCAAGAAAAAGAAATAAAAGGCATCCAAATTAGAAAGGAAGCAGTGTACCTTTCCCTATTTGCAGATGACATGATCCTATCTACAGAAAATCCTGAAAAATTCACAAAAAAGCTTCTAGAGCTAATAAATGAATTCAGCAAAGTAGCAAGATACAAGCTCAACACCCAAATCAGTAGTGTTTCTATACAAAAGCAGTGAATATTCAGAAAAAGAAATCAAGAAAAAATCAATTTACAATAATAACTAAAAGAATCAAATATCTAAGAATAAATATAACCAAGGATATAAAGACCTGTACACAGAAAACCAAAATGCATTGATAAAAGAAATCAAATAAGACCTAAATAAATGGAAGGATATTCCATGTTCATGGATTGGAAGATATATATCATTAAGATGTCAAGCCTACCCAATACAATTTATAGATTCAACACAATCCCAATCAAAATTCCAACTACCTTCTTTCCAGAAACAGAAAAGTCAATTTTCAAATTTATATGGAAGGGTAAGGGGCCCTGAATAGCTAAAGACATCTTGAAAAAGAAAAATGAAGTTGAAGAACTCACATTTCCCATTCTCAAAACTTATTACAAAGCCACACTAATCAATACAGCATGGTACTGGCACAAGAAGAGATATCAACCAATGGATTAATTGAGAGCTTAGAAATCAGTGCTTACATTTATGGCCAACTGATTTTTGACAAGGGGCAAAGACAGGGAAAGAATATTCTCTGCAACAAATAGTGCTGGGAAACAAACTGGATCTCCATTTACAAAAAAAAAAAAAAAAAAAGGACCCCTACCTCATACAATATAAGTACTATATAAAAAAATCAACTCAAAATGGATCAAAGGCCTAAACGTAAGAGGTAGAACTATCAAACTCCTAGAAGTAAATACAGGGAAGTATCTTTAGGACCTTGTGCTAGGAAATGGGTTCTTAGACTTTACACTCAATGCACAAGCATCAAAAAAAAAAAAAAAATAGAGACATAGGACCTCATCATAATTAAAAATTTTTGCATCTCAAAGGACTTTAACAGGTCAATAAAACAACAACCTACACAATGGGAGAAAATATTTGGAAACCATATATCTGATAAATGTTTAATATCCACACTATATAAAGAAATCCTATAACAGCAACATAAAGGCAAACTCCCCAATTAAAACATGAGCAAGAGGCTTGAATAGACATCTCTCCAAAAAATACATGCAAATGGCCAGAAAGCACATGAGAAGATGCTTAGCATCATTAGCCATTAGGGAAATGCAAGTCAAAACCAAAATGAGATACTATTTCACACCCATTAGAATATCTGCTATTTTTAAAAAAAGGAAAATAACAAGTGTTGGAGAAGATGGAGAGAAATAAGAACACTCATTCATTGTTGGTGGAAATTTAAAATGGTGCAGCCACTGGAAGACAGTTGGTGATTCCTCAGAGAGTTAAGTATAGAAATACCATATGACCTAGCAATTCCACTGCTTGGGGTATACCCAAAAGAAATGAAAGCAAGGGCAATTAACAGAAATTTGCATACCAATGCTCATAGTAGCATTATTCACAATTGCTAAAAGATGGAAGCAACCCAAATGTCTATCAATTGATGGATAGATAAACAAAATGTGGTATATACATGCAATGGAATATTATTCAGCTGTAAAAAGGAATGAAGTTCTGATACATGCATCAACATGGACAAACCTGGAATACATCATATTGCATGAAATAAGCCAGACAGAAAAGGATAGCTATTGTATGATTTGCTTATATGAAATAGCTACAATAAGCAAATTCATAGATACAGAAAGTAGATTACAGAAATGTTTTGGTAATGAACGGTTGTGAAAATAATTAATAGCACCGAAATATATATGAATTGATTAAAGGGGAAATGTTTGATTGTATACATGGTAACAGATAAAAATGTTTTAAAACATCCATGGAACTACATTACGCAAACAGTGAACCCTAAGTTAAACCATGGACTATAGTTAATACTATAATTATAAAAATGTTCTATAATAAATCATAACAAATGTTCCACACCAATGCAAGGAGTTAATAATAGAGTGATACATGGAAATCCTGTATTTTATTCATATTCCTATAAACCTACAAATTCTCTAATAAAGAAAAAAAAGATGAAACCCAAAATTTATCAAAAGAGAAGCTACATCAATACACCAAAAAAAGGAAATATTTAAAACAATAGCAGGCTGTTTTTGCTATAAGTTTAGCAAAGTGATTTTTAATGAAATTGCTGATATAGGAGAAGAAAGTGCATAGAATTTGAATCTCCTACACTGTCCAAAATATTGTAATTTGTTGCAATCTTTCTACAGGGCAATGTGGAGATATAGCTTAAGAAGCCTGTATGTGTTCATGCCCTTTAACCCAATAATTAGCCATTAGAAAGTGTATCCCAAGGAAATGGCAAAAAATGCAGAAATGTATGTACACAAAAATACTTTGAAACATTTATAGTGGCTAAAAGCATTAACAGTGGGAAAAGGTTTAAATAAATTATGCTACACCATTATAAATTCTTTCCTCAAAGAACTTTTAATGTTATGAGAACATGCTCATGATATGTTAAGTGAAACTATACATACATCAGCTTTTTACATGCTAGGATATCAATTCTGTTAACAGGAAAAAAACTATAAATCTTTATACTATTCGATCCAGGTTATAATATGTGTATATGTGAAAATGAGTACATAGGTATATATGTGTGTGTGTATTTGTGAATTAGGCAAAATGGGTCATGTGTTTTTTTAAGAGCAAAATAAAAAGGCATTTTGAGAAAAGACAAATCAAATTTAAAAGCAAATTACAAAACAAAAACTTAGCATTTAATTTTTATTTTATTTTTAATTTTCTTAAATATAAAGGTAACCTGTTTCTTCCCACTTATATATTAAAAAGCAAAACACAAAAACAAAAAAAAAACAAAAACAAAACTTAAACCTCCATTCAACTGCTTGAAGTACTTACCTGGTTGTGTAATTACAGAAATAATAAAAATATCCCCTCTTTATTTTCCCAGGATATTAAAGAGACAATTCTTTTGAAGTCCAATTGTTGGGTCATCTTATTTAACAGCATTTTACCAAAGAAAATGAATTTATGACATCCAAAGAATAAAGAGCCTTGATCACTGTTTTCCTGCAGAGGAACCCATCTAGTTTTCCCCTAAGGCTTAACTCTGTGATTTTAATTTCCTTCGTAACATGGCAAGCAATATTAGAGAAGCTGTTAGGCAGAGAGACATGTTCCATTTTACCCTTTCTTTGCTCTTAACTCTCCTATCAAATGTGTTAGAGCTCAGGCTTTCCAAAGACAAAAGGCTCTTCAAAGTGTTTTTCCATGAGTAAAAAAGCACAAATGAATCTGCCATCCCTCCATGAACAATATGAAACAAACAAAATATTATTATTAACTTTAAAAGACACTTTGTCCCTCCTACCAAAAGTGAGATGAGACACCATCGCTCCCCTCAAGGACCTCAGTCTAGTATGAGAATTAAACATGTAAGCAAACAATTACAACAGAATGAAATAAATATAACAGAAATAGAGTCAAAATATGGGTGACCAGGAGGAGTTTGCCTCTATGTTCTTGGTGCTTACTCCCTGGTTTATAGTAGGGGCCTGAT
Organism: Choloepus didactylus; assembly: GCF_015220235.1. Taxonomy (NCBI): domain Eukaryota; kingdom Metazoa; phylum Chordata; class Mammalia; order Pilosa; family Megalonychidae; genus Choloepus; species Choloepus didactylus. Next base: position 42,107,063 of record NC_051334.1, on the reverse strand, counting down.
ATATTTTCTGAGTAAATAGAAGAATGGGTGACTGGATTGAAGGATGAATGAATGAATATGGAATGCTTGCAGATGAAATTGACCTTGAGGATATGTATGCTGTGATAAATTAAACAGCCCCAAGATTTTTCAGCTCATCCCATTAGAGGTGGAGTTTATTTCCCCACTACTTTTATGTGGGCTGGCTTGTGTCTTGCTTTGGCCAGTAGAATGTGGTGCAAGTGACATTGTGTGAGTTACACAGTCTAGACCTCAAGGGACTTTGCAGCTTCCAATGTTGCTTTCTTAGAATGCTCCTGTCACAGTGTAAGGAAGCCTGGGCTACTCCACTGAATGATGAGAGAGTCAGCACTGATAGCCAGCACACAAACCCCAGATATGTAAGTGAGGCCATCTTAGATCCTCCAGCCCCAGCTGAGTAGCCAGCTCAGAAAAACCATCCAGTTAACCAACAGATTTGTGAGAAATAAAAACTTGTTGTTTTCAGCAAGTAAGTTTTCAGTACTTTTTTACAGAATAATACATAAGACATAAGCATTAACTAGGAAGGAAGGAAGGAAGGAGGAAGGAAGGAAGCAAGGAAGGAAGAAAAGAAGGAAGGGAGGAAGGGGAACTGGATGACAGCATGAAGCAAACAAACATGCATGTCATGGGAGTTCCAGAAAGAGAAGAGAAGGGAAAGGGGGCAGAAGGAATATTTGAGGCCAAAAATTTCCCAACCCTTATGAAAGACATAAATATACATGTCTGAGAAGTGCAAGATACAACAAACAGAATCAATCCTAATAGACCCATTCCAAAACACATGCTAATCAGAATGCCATATGCCAAAGATAAAGAGAGAATCCTGAAAGCAGAAAGAGAAAAGTGATTTGTCATGTACAAGGGAACAACAACAAGATGAAGTATAGATTTCTCAGCAGAAACCATGGAGGCAAGAAGGCAGTGGTATGATATATTTAAGGTACTGAAAGAGAAACACTGTCCTTCAAAAATGAAGGAGAGTTTAATATATTCACAGATAAACAGAAACTGAGAGAGTTCATCAACAAGAGATCTACACTACAAGAAATACTAAAGGGAGTCTGCAGGCTGAAAGGAAAACACAAGAGAAAAGAGAGGCTTGAGGAGAGTGAAGAAATGACAATTATCAGTAAGGGTAATGAAAATGATAAAAAGAGAGAAAAAATATGATATGACATATAAAAACCAAAGGATAAAATGGTTGAAGTAAGTACTGCCTTCACAGTAATAACATTAAATGTTAATGGATTAAACTCCCCAATCAAAAGACACAGGTTGGCAGAATGGATAAAAAGGTATGATCCATTTATAAGCTGTCTACAAGAGATTCACCTTAGACCCAAGGACATGAATAGGTTGAAAGTGAAAGGTTGGAAAAAAGATATTCCATGCAAACAGTAGCCCAAAAAGTGCTGGGGTACCTTTACTAATATCAGATAAAATAGACTTTAAACACAAAATTGTTATAAGAGACAAAGAAGGACAATATTACTAAAAGGGGCAAGCGACCAAGAGGAAATAAGAATCATAAATATTTATGCACCTAACCAGGGTGTCCCAAAATACATGAGGCAAACTCTGGTGAAACTGAAGGGAAAAATAGACATCTCTACAATCATAGTTAAAGACTTTAATACACCACTCTCATCGATAGATAAAACATCTAGACAGAGGAGCAACAAGGAAACAGAGAACTTGAAGTAATATGATAAATGAACTAGACCTAACAGACATATACAGAACATTGCACATCAAAACAGCAGGATATACATTTTTCTCAAGTGCTCATGGATCATTCTCAAGGATAAACCACATGTTGGGTCACAAAACAAGTCTCAATAAATTTAAAAAGTCTGAAATTATACAAAGCACTTTCTCTGACCATAATGGAATTAAGCTGGAAATCAATAACAAGTGGGGAACTGGAAAATTCACAAATGGAATATATGGAGGTTAAACAACACACAAACAATCAGTGGATCAAAGAAGAAATTGTGAGAGAAATCCATAAATATCTCAAGACAAAAGAAAGTGAGGACACAACATATCAAAACTTGTGGGATACAGTGAAAGCAGTGCTGAGAGGGAAATTTATAGCCCTAAATGCCTATGTTAAAAAAGAAGAAAGAACTAAAATCAAAAACCTAATGACACACCTGGAGGAAATAAAAAAGAACAGCAAACTAATCTCAAAGCAAGCAGAAGGAAAGAAATAACAAAGATTAGACCAGAAAGAAATGAAATTGAGAACAAAAAAAAAAAAGAGAATTAATAAAACCAAAAACTGGTTCTTTGAAAGGATCAATAAAATTGACAAACCCTTAGCTAGACTGACAAAGAAAAAAAGAAAGAAGATGCAAGTAAAATCAGAAATGAGGTGGAAGATATTACTATTGACCAACAGAAATAATAAAGATCATAAGAGGATATTATGAACAACTGTATGCCAACAAATTAGACAATTTTGGATGAAATGGACAAATTCCTAGAAACACACAAACAACCTACACTGACTCTAGAAGAAATAGAAGACCTCAACAGACCAATTACAAGTAGAGGTTGAATCAGTCATCAAAAACTTCATTACAAAGAAAAGTCCAGGACCAGATGCCTTAACAGGTGAATTCACATAATCAGTCCAAGGAGAATTAATACCAATCCTGCTCAAACTCTTTCAAGAAATTGAAGAAGAGGGAACACTACCTAACTCATTTTGTGAAGCCAACATCATTGTAATACCAAAGGCAGATAAAGATACAAGAGAAGAAAATTACAGACCAATATCTCTGATGAATATAGATGCAAAACCTCAACAAAATAGTGCCAATCAAATCCAACAACACAAAAAGAATTATACATCATGATCAAATGGGTTTTATTCCAGGTATGCAAGGGGGGTTCAACACAAGAAAATCAATTAATGTAATACACCACATTAACAAATCAAAGAAAAAAACACATGATAATCTCAATTGATGCAAAAAAAAAAGCCATTTGACAAAATTCAGCATCCTTTCTTGATAAAAACACTTTGAAAGATAGGAATAGAAGGAAACTTCTTCAACATGATAAAGGGCTTATATGAAAAAACTCCAGCTAACATTGTACTGAATGGTGAAAGATTGAAAGGTTTCACTCTAAGATCTGGAAAAAGATGTGGATGCCCACTGTCACCACTGCTATTCAACATTGTGCTAGAAGTTCTAGCTACAACAGTTAGGCAGGAAAAAGAAATAAAATGCATCTAAATTGGATAGGAAGAAGTAAACTTTCACTGTTTGCAATATGGCATGATCCTATATATAGAAAGTCCCAAAAAATCTACAAAACTAGTAGAGCTAAAAAATGAGTTCAGCAAAGTGGTGGGATACAAGACCAACATGCAAAAATCAGTAGTGTTCTTTCACTGCTGGTGGGAAGGCAAAATGGTACAGCCTCTGTGGAGGACAGTGCGTCAGTTCCTCAGGAAGCTAAGTACAGAGTTGCCATATGACCTGGCAATCCTACTACTCTGGATATACCCAGAAGATCTGAAAGCAGGGATGCAAACAGACATCTGCACACAGGTTGCTCACAATTGCCAAAAGATGGAAACATCCCAAGTGTCCATCAACAGAAGAATGGATAAACAAAATGTAGTATATACATATGATGGAATATTATTCAGCAGTAAGAAGGAATGAAGTCATAAAGCACATGACAACATGGATGAAACTTGAAGACATTATGTTAAGTGAAATAAGTCAGACACAAAAGGACAAATAGTATATGATATCACTGATATGAACTAATTATAATATGTAAACTCATAGACACAAAATACGGAATATAGGTTACCAGGAAATAGAATGAGACTAAAGAATGTGGAGCGGTTGCTTACTACGTGCAGAATGCTTAACTAGGTTGAACTTAAAAGTTTGGAAATAGACAGAGGTGATGGTAGCACATTATATTGAGACTAATTAACAGTGCTGAATGGAGTGTGAATGTGGTGGAAAGGGGAAGTTTAGAGTCATATATGTCACTAGAAGGAAAGCTGGAGGTTAAAACATGGGAATGTGTAACACCGTGAATCTTGTGGTAGACAGTGTCTGTGATTAACTGTACAAATATTTAAAAGTTCTTTAATGAACTAGAACAAATGTATGGCACTATTACAAGGAGTTAATCATAGAAGAGTACATGGGGAAAATGTACCTATCACAAACTATGGACTATAGTTAACAGTAGTATTTTAGTACTCTTTCATCAACAGTAACAAATGGACTATGCCAATATTGTGGGTCAATAATAGGCAGGGATAATGGGAGTGGGAAGACTTGGGTTTCTTTTTTTATTTCTTTTCTGGAGTAATGAAAGTGTCTAAAATTGATCATGAGGTTGTAGGCAAAACTACGTGATGATACTGTGAGCCAGTGATTGTAAACTTCAGACAGTTTATATGGTGTGTGATTATATCTCAATAAAACTGCATTAAAAATCAGTAGAGTTTTTATACACTAGTAAGAGCAATATAAAGATGAAATCAAGAAAAAAATTCCATTTACAATGGCAACTAAAAGAATCAAATATCTAGGAGTAAATTTAACCAAGGATGTAAAGGACTGTATTCAGAAAACTACAAAACATTGCCAAAAGAAATCAAAGAACACCTAAATAAATGGAAGAACATTCATGTTAATGGATTGGAAGACTAAGTATCATTAAGATGTCAATTCTACCCAAATCAATTTACAGATTCAACATAATCCCAACAAAAATTTCAGCAGCCTACTTTGAAGAAAAGCTAATTATCAAATTTATTTGGAAGGATAGGGGACCCAAATAGTCAAAAGCATCGTTTTTCTTGAAAAAGAAGAACAAAGTTGGAGAAATCACATTTCCTGAGTTTTAAACATATTACAAAGTTACAGTGGTCAAAACACCATGATACTGGCATAAAGATAGATATATTGACCAATGGAAGTAAATTCAGAGTTCGGAAATAGACCCTCACACCTATGGTCAATTGTTTTTTGACAAGGCTGCCAATTCCACTCAACTGGAACAGAGTAGTCTCTTCCACACATGGTGCTCCATATCCAAAAGAATGAAAGAGGACCCCTATCTCACACCTTTTACAAAAATTAACCCAAAATGCATAAAAGACCTAATTATAAAAGTGAGGACCATATAAGTCCTAGAAGAAAATGTAGAGAAGCATCTTCAAGATCCTGTGGTAGGCAATGGTTTTTTAGACTTTATACCAAAAACACAAGCAATGAAAAAAGTAGATAAATGGGACCTCCTAAAAATTGAAAACTTCTGTGCTTCAAAGACCTGTGAAAAGGCAACGTACTCAATGGGAGAAAATATTTGGAAACCATATATCTGAGAATGGTTTAATATCCAGAATATATAAAGAAATCCTACAACTCAACAATTAAATGACAAAGAACTCAATTTAAAAATGGGCAAAAGACTTGGATAGACATTGTTTCAAAGAGGAAATACAAATAGCTAAAAAGCACATGAAAAGATGCTCAACATCACTAACTATTAGGGAAATGCAAATCAAAACCACAATGAGATATCATTTCTCACCTACTAGAATGGACACTGTTAAACAAAAAACTGCAAGTATTGGTGAGTATGTGGAGACATAGGAATGCTCATTAACTGCTGGTGGGAATGTAAAATGGTACAGCCTCTTTGGAAGACAATTTGGCAGTTCCTCGGGGAGCTAAGTATGGAACTGCCATATGATCCGATAATCCTGCTACTAGGTATATACTCAGAAGAACTGAAAGCAGGGACACAAACAGACATTTGCACACTGATGTTCATAGCAGCATTATTTGCAATTAACAAAAGAAGGAAGCAACCCAAGTGTCCATCAACCAGTGAATGGATAAACAAAATATGGTATATACATATGATGGAATACTATTCAGCAGTAAGAAAGAATGAAGTCCTGATGCCTGTGACAACATGGATGAACCCTGAGGACATTATGTTGAGTGAAATAAGCCAGATAAAAAATTAGAAAATGTTCTAAAATTGATTGTAGTGATGTATGCACAACTCTGTGATTATACTGGGAGCCATTGACTATACACTTTGGATGGATAGTGTGGAGTGTAAATGTATCTCAATAAAATGCTTAAAAAAAGAAAGGAAAGAAAAAATGTGGGGAAAAGGCTGTTCCTAGCAGAGGAAGCAGCAAATGCAACATTACAGAGTGTGGATGGTGAGAGGTTTGAGTGCCAGGAGTATAGGATTACAGTAAGAATGTGGCAGGCAGATGAGACTGGAGAGTTTCATTGGAACTAGAATAAGAAGGGCCTTGTCTGCCAAGTTAAGGAGTATAGGGAATGGGGAGGCTACGAATGGCACATTCAGATTGATATGATTAACTTTTTTTTCTAGAAAAATCTCTCTGGCAGTGGTGGGTAGACTGAATTGGAGGTTGAAAGCCTGGAAACAAAAAGAGTGGCTGTGAGACTTGGCTCAGGTTCTGGTGTGAGATAATAAAGGCCTGAACAAAATCAGAGTCAGAGCAGACACAAAGGTTTACAGGGTTAACACACTTGAACTCAATGGCTTTGCATGAAGGCAGGTAAGGTGGCATAAAAGAACAACCATTTTATTATGCACATGGATCCCCATGATCAAGTATTTGGACAGGGCATGATGGGGACAGCTCTTCTCTGCTCTGGGATGGCTGAAGTAGAGTCTGAGCTGAGACTTTGACTGGAGCACCTACACCCCTTTCCACATGGCTTGCATTTCTCACAGTGTGGGGAGAGACTGGGAGAGCCTGCTTAGTGAGCAAGTATCCCAAGAGACCTAGACAGAAGCTGCTTGGCCCTCTCAGACATAGCTCAGTAGGCACACAACATCATTTCCACCATATTTTGTTGGTTACAAGTGAGTCACTAGGTCCAGCCCACATTCAAGGGGAGGAGAATTTGACTCCATTTTCTGATTGGGAGAGTGGCAGTTCCCAGAGTAGAAGAGTCTGCGGGATGGGGACTATTTTTGTGGCCATCTTTGGAAAATACTTCCACCATACTTAGTAACATGGGACAGGAAGGAGGGGAGGAAGCCAGGGCCAGGCAGAGGGGTTCTGAGGAAAAGGGACCTTCAATGGACAAGGTCCAACTAGCAGAACTAAAGCTGTATCAGAGCTGGTGGGAGACAATCACCAAAATCTCAGGGGCACAGATCCTTGCACAGAACATGGTGAATGATTCTCAAAGTTAAATGGGAGGTGACACCAAGTTGAAGCAATTTACTCATTCTCTACCACCCACCCACCCAGGGAAATGAGGGAATTCTAAGGTAGAAGAATCAAAGCCGGTTACTTCACCAGAACCACAGCAACTAGCAAAAGGTGGCAGGGGTAAGCTAAGGCACCGTGGTCACAAAGGCACCCAGAGTGAATGCCTAGTACAACAGAGAGAAGGTTTTCGGTAGCCATGTTTTATTCTAGGCCTCATTGCACACTGAGACTGAGACCTTTAATGAGCATCCTACCATCGTAATAGTAATGATAACTACTAGCATTGATTGAGCACTGAGGATGCACCAGGTACTGGGATAAGCACTTCACAGACATTAAATCCCTGATTGCTGAATACTATTATTATAACCATTTCTCAGAATAGATTCTGTACTTTAGAAAGGTAATAAGGCTGGTAAGTTGTAGTGCTGCAATACATACATGGGTCTCAATTTCCAGAGGTCAAATCTTCCCAGTCCAGCCTTGTCCAGGTCACACAGCTAGCAAGGGAAGGACCTGGGAGGTCAACCCAGGCAGTCTGATTGGAGGCTGGCTTTTCTCCACGAAGAATTTCTGCCCTCCATGATCAGCCTAGCTAGCGGAGTGGACCTTGCCTCCAAAGAACCCATTCCACAAATGCAGTGGCTGAAAGCTGCTAAAGGCAAGGTCAGGGGAAGGGGATAGGAGCAGGCAGGGAGGAGTGGAGGATGACTTAGAAATTCCTAGATTGGGAAATTGGTGGATATGGTGCTGTTACCCAAGATGGGGAACGCTGGAAAAGAAGGGGATTGGGGGCAAAGAATGTAATGAGTCTAGATTGGACACTTTAAGCATAGGGAATGCTATTTATTCGGTTTTTAAACATGGAGTGCAAAATAATACCACTCCTTTCTTGAATTCCCTATTTTAAGAAAAAGGGAAAAGCTATTAAAGAAAATTCAAGTCAAGCAATTAAAAGGACCCAAATATCTAAAATGGAATATCATACATAGAAGGCACCTTAACATTTACATAGCATCAATCTCCTCATTTTACAGATAAATAAATTGAGGCTTAGAAAGGTTAAAAGCTTTACCCAAAGTCACACATCCAGTGTAATGAAGTAAGGTTCATTCACTGAAACACAAATTGCCAGGAATTCTTTTTTCATTCCTGTTCCTAACTTGGAAATACATGGACATTTTAAATCCCCAAACAAGAACTGCAGCTATTTGGGGAAGAACCCAAAAAAGCCCCACTGTGGTTTGTGCTATGCACGCAGCTCTGAAGGAGCTGTTATCCAATCACTGCAGTTGCCATAGCTCAGCTCACATCCTACATAAATCCCCTGACAGCAGCAAAAACTCAGTGCAAAGAGTCGGCTTATTTTGAACACCATTAGGAATCAGGGGAGAAGGCAGAAATCATCGTTTATCATTCGAGACAAAAGGCACAGTCAGTGGGAAAATCTGATTTTCAATCATTTAAAGGGTATTAAAGTGAAAAAGAGATAGATCTGGAAAGATGTGTCAGAGGAGCCTTTTTTTAAAAAATGAAAACAACACATGGTGGGCTTAGCCACCATATGGATTTAAATCAGATGTGATGTTAAATCTATATGCCAAAGCAGTGCATGAGATACCTGTGGCTCACTAGTTCTCCTCATTCAACCCAAGCTCAATATTATTTTATTAGTTTGTTATTGATATTTTGATTCATAGAACAGCATTGAAATGCAGTACATATGCATGAACACAGCGGAAGTGATTATCTGAACAACCAAGAAAAACATCCTAACATAAGAATAATCTGGGTTACCTCAGCAAGTCCCTTAGACCATCAGTATTTTTTTTAGGCTCTAGGAAAATAACATAGAGATGTGGGGGAAGATGGAAGATGGGAGCTGGGTGAGTTGATACTGGGAACCAAATAGAAATAAATATTTCTTTGGGTTCTTTACTCAATAGAAAGTGCATTTGTCCCCATTGTTCCCAAGACAAATCATTTGGAATTAAGGTAACTCAAGACCTCATGAAAAGCAACCAGGCCTCACTGGAATTTGGCTTGGGACTTGGAATAGAGACAAGGGAGGATGGATCGGTGTGCCAGTTTGAATGTATTATGTCCCCCAAGCACCATTATCTTTAATGTAATCTTGTATGGGCAGATGTTATCAGTGTTGGTTAGATTGTAATTCTTTGAGTGTTTCTGTGGAGATGCACCCCACCCAGCTGTGGGCGATGACTCTGATTGGATAATTTCCATGGAGGTGTTGCTTCACCCATTCAGGGTGGGTCTAAGTTGAGTCACTGGAGCCATATAAATGAGCTGACAGACAGGGGGAATGCAGTGCAGCTGAGAGTGATGTTTTGAAGAGGAGCTACAGCCAAGAGGGACACTTGGAAGAAAGCACAGGAGCTGCAGATGAGAGACACTTTGAAAATGGCCATTGAAAGCAGACTCTTGCTCCGGAGAAGCTGAGAGAGGACAAATATCCCAAGTGCAACTAAGAGTGACATTTTTGAGGAACTGAAGCCTAGAGAGGAATGTCCTGGGAGAAAGCCTTTTTGAAACCAGAACTTTGGAGCAGACGCCAGCCACGTGCCTTCCCAGCTGACAGAGGTTTTCCGGACACCATTGGCCATCCTCCAGTGAAGGTACACAATTGCTGATGTGTTACTTTGGACACTTTATGGCCTTAAGACTGTAACTGTGTAACCAAATAGACCCCCTTTTATAAAAGCCAATCCATCCCTGGTGTTTTGCATTCCAGCAGCATTAGCAAACTAGAACAATTGGTCCCACTCTCCTCACCCTCTTACACTGCCATTGATATGACCAAGCAACATCGATCCATTCCCCTCTCTCCCCAACCCATCAGCCCCTCCTGCCACTTTGGGCTCTGGTCATGAATGTGGAAGGAATAAGGAAAGAGGAAAGGAAAGAATAAGCAGCAAAAAGGAGGGCTCCTCCCCTCTACATGGGATGTGACTCCAAGTGGTATAAATCTCTCTGGCAACGTGGGACATGACTCCCGGGGATGAGCCTGGAACCAGCATCATGGGATTGAGAAAGCCTTCTTGACCAAAATGGGGAAGTTAAATGAAACAAAATAAAGTTTTAGTGGCTGAGAGATTTCAAATGGAGTTGAGAGGTGATTCTGGAAGTTATTCTTATGTTCTGTATAGATATCCCTTTTGTTTTTTAGTTTATTGGAATAACTAAAAGGAAATACCTGAAACTGTTGAACTGCAACCAGTAGCCTTGATTCTTGAAGACAACTGCTGCCATTTGCAAAATACCAGGAAATGGATTGGCTTTTATAAAGGGGGTCTATTTGGTTACAAATTTACAGTCTGAAGGCCATAAAGTGTCTGTGGCAGCCCCTGGCCTGAACAAAACAGGCCTGCAGACCTTGGTGCACAGCAGTCTGTGTGACCTAGGCATCTAATGTTCAACCTATCATCTTTGTAAGCCAGTAAAGAGAAAAAGGGTAAATTGTAAATTTAAATGTGAAGTAAGCAGGTGAGAAACTCTTGGTCTCATGAAAGAGCAAGAATGTTAATCTAGTCTACCTACTTCCTGGCCCCCAAGTGTTATCACTATTGTGGTTGTTTACAAAGCCCCATTCTGTAATTCTTTCCTTCCTGCACCACCCCATGTCACAGGCTGCTCTCCCATCCTTAGGAATTTCTTTGTCTTAAACCCTTATAACTGGCTTGCAGTCCTCTTTCAATCATGCGGCCAACTTCTCTGCAAAAGCAGTACCCACTCAGCAAGAAAAAAGCCATTTGATTTCTGCTGATTTCTGCCTTCCTGTGAGTAAGCCCCAAATAAAGTTCATGTTTCAGAAAATGCTTGACATCTTCTTTGGTCTTTTGACTGGCAAAGCACCCTCAGGCTGTGTCAGTGTCCAAGGTAAGGCATCAATAATCGGGTACCTTCACTGAAGGATGGCCATTGGCATCTGGAAAACCTCTGTTAGCTGGGAAGGCACATGGCTGGCATCTGCTTGCTCCCAGGTTGTGTTTCAAAAATGGCATTCTCTGAAATTTTGCTCTTGAGGCATTTTGTCCTCTCTTAGCTGCAGCTCCTCTTCAAAATCTCACTCTCAGTTGCCCTCCAAAATGTCACTCACAGCTTCACTGAGCTCCTTCTGTCTGTCAGCTGATTTATATGGCTCCAGTGATTTAATTTAGACCCACCCTGAATGGGCAGGGTAACACCTCCATGGAAACCATCCAATCAAAGTCATCACCCACAGTTGAGTGTGTCATATCTCCATGGAAACATCCAACCAAAAGGTCACACCCTAATCAAAAAGATTAATCAATCTGCCCCACAAGATTGCATCAAAGATAATGGCTTTTTCTAGGGGACATAATGTATACAAACCAGCATAGCAGGTGAGTAGAAAAATGGGGACAAAAAAGTAAATGAATAATAGAGGGGATGGGATATTTTGGGTGTTCTTTATTACTTGTATTTTTATTCTTATTTTTATTTTTTTGGAGTAATGAAAATGTTCAAAAATTGTGGTGATGAATGCACAACTATATGACGATACCGTGAACGATTGTACACTGTGGATGATTGTATGGTATGTGAACATATCTCAATAAATTGCATTAAAATTTTTAAAAAGAGGGAGGGCTCACAGAAAAAAGAAAGAATAAGCTACCCAAAATAGCTGAAACATCTGTTCTCAACAACTCTGACCTAAAAAATGGTTATTCCATAGTATGGAGATGAGGCTATCATATGCACATTCTCTCCTATGCTGAGGTAGGGCCATATACCATTCAGGCTCTTAGATATCTATAGATATGTGTTATGTCCCTCTGGAAAAAATGGTTAGCTGTCCACTAAAGTTCTTGTCCCCCTTCAATAGTATAGACTTGCCACTAAGACACACAGAACTACATTTTCTAGCACCCTCTAGTATCTAGGTGTGGCCATATGATGAGTTCTTACCAATGGGATGTGAGGAGAAGTGAAGTATATCCTTCTGAACCAGGGCTTTTAAGAAACAGAAACACATTCTCCATGCTCTCTTTCCCCTTTGACAGCTGGATGCAGGTAATGAAGATGAGGCCTGGAGTCTGGGTCCCTAAATCACCATGTGGCAGAAAGTCATTCATTAATGAGAAATGGCCAATTAAAATGTTATTTGAGCAAGAAATAAACTACTATGTTAAAGACATTATGCATGTTGTGATCACCCTCCAGAAACTGGATGGACCTCCACCCAGAATTTGGTTTGGATATTGAGGCTGAAGATGACACACACACAAGCATGCACACACACACACACATACACACACCAAGAGCATATGAAAAGATTCATTACTTACAAAATGAGGCTTTCTGGGAAGATCAGGGCAGGCTCTCAAGGAGGTCTGAAAATGGCTTCAAAAAGTAGCAAGGGGGAGTTGGAAGAAGATAGCAGCATAGAAAGGAGTGGAAGCTAGTTAGTCCCCCAGAACAACTAATGAACAGGAACAACTAGTAAATGATCTGGAATAACTGCTGGGGGACAAATGTGAGTGTCCACACATCATACACCAACCTGGATTGGGAGGAATGCCTGAGATCACAGCATAAAATCTGTAAGCAAAAACTGCAGATCCAAGCCAAGAACCCTCCCCCATGGCAGCCCGAACTGCAAAGCCTTGCACTCTCTGAATAAGTGAATATACCTCATAATAACCCTCATAATAAGTGAATACACCTCATAATAAGTGAATATACCTCAGCCCAGCTCCAACTGAGGTTTTAATTAACAAATGTTAACTGCTCAATACAAGCTATGAATCCCCAACAAGTAGACAGAGGCTTTTGGTAATAACTGACCTTGGAGAGCCAACTGAACTTGGAGAGCCGGAGGACCTCTCTGGGAAGGGGAGGGGGAGCCCAGTGGACCAGGTGCTATCTCTGGGCAACAGATTAAATGAGGGAGGCCACAGACTGGCCCTGAAGGGGGGTTTTCTGTCCCATTTTCAGTTCACAGCTCTCTGACCCAGACAAGGGTGGAGATAGCAGAGTCAGAGAGACTGTTTGAATGCAAATGATATCTCCCCAGAGCATGTATCTTCTCTAAGAGGAAAAAGGTGATGCCAAGCTCTACTACCCACCTTCCATTCAGAACCAGACCCCAGAGTCTGGGGGAAAACAGCCATAGGCCACACCTCCTTACACCAGTCTGGAGTGACAGGCTGACAGGTGCCACCTGCTGGGCAGAAAAGCACAGTGGCTTGAGGCCTCACAGGGTGTATCAATCTTCTAAGACACACCCTCAGGGAGACCTGATACTGAATATTGCCCCCTTCTGAGATCTGAGCCCATTCTAGTCTGGGAAAACCTGATTGCGATAACCAAACCAGATGCCTAGACAACAGAAAATTACAACCTACACTAAGAAAAACAAAATTATGGCCCAGTCAAAGGAACAAACTTACATTTCAACTGAGATACAGGAATTGAAACAACTAATGCTAAATCAATTCTAAAAGTTTAGGGAAGATATGACAAAAGAGATGAAGTGTATAATGAAAACACTGGGTGTACACAAGGTAGAAATTGAAAGTTTGAAAAAACAACTGACAGAATCTATGGAAATGAAAGGCACAACACAAGATGAAAGACACAATGGAGACATACAACAGCAGATTTCAAGAGGCAGAAGAAAACACTTAGGAACTGGAGAACAAAACCACAATGAGATATCATCTCACACCTACCAGAATGGCCATTATCCAAAAAACAGAAAATTACAAGTGCTGGAGAGGATGTGGAGAAAGAGGCAAGCTTATTCATTGCTGGTGAGAATGTAAAGTGGTGCAACCACTCTGGAATACAGTGTGGAGTTTCTTTAGGAAGCTAAGTATAGATTTGCCATGTGACCCAGCTATTCCATTACTAGGTATATATTCAAAGGAACTGAAAGTTAAGACACAAATGGATATTTGTAAACCAATGTCTATTGTGGTATTATTCATGATTGCCAAGAGATGGAAGCAGCCCAAATGTCCATCAACGGACAAACTGGATAAACAAAGTGTGGTATATACACATGATGGAATATTATGCAGCAGTAAGACAGAACAAAGACATGGAACATACAATAATGTGGATGAACCTTGAGGGCATTATGTTGAGTGAAGTTAGCCAGAAACAAAAGGACAAATACTGTATGATCTCACTAATATGAACTAACATTAATGAGCAAACTTTGAGAGTTAAAAGCTGATAACACAGGCTACCAGGAGATAGAAAGAGGGCAGAGATCAGCCATTTGATGCTGAAGGACTACAGAATGTTTAGGATTGATTGTATAGATCCAGAAATAGATAGCATAATACTGTGTAATGGTAGCACAATATTGTAAGTAAATGGAACAAAGACATCTGTGAGTAAAGCTGAAAGAGGTGGGATAGAGGAATGTATGACACCAGAGGTAAAGATAGATGATGGAGACTGGGACTGTATAACTTGGCAAAAACTGGAGTGGCCAATGACTATTACTAAATGTACAATATAAAAATGTTCTCACATGTGGGAGAACAAATGAATGTCCACGATACAGTGTTGAAAAAAGGGATGGTATTTGGGAAAAAACAAAATCAAAGCAAACTGGAGTCTATGGTCAACAGTAACATTGTAATGTACTTCCATTAAATGTAACAAAGGCAATATACCAAAGTTAAATGTGTATGAGAGGGGGATATAATGGAGGGATATGGGATTCTTGGAGGGTGTTGTTTAATGTCCTCACTATTTTATATTGTATTATATGACATTTTATTTTTGTTTTTATTATCTTTTTTATTATTCACCAAAAAAACTTTTTCATAATAATCAATATGTTCAAGTGCTGACTGTGGTGATAAATATACAGCTATATGATGATACCATGAACAACTGATTGGACACATAGATAATTGTATGTTATGTGAATATATGTCTATAAAATTAGAAGAAAAAATATAAATAAGGGTAAAAGTGCTGGAGAAAACATGGAGAGGAGGATGTACCTATTTACTGTTGATGAGTTGGCAGAATGGTGTAGCCTTTCTGGAGGTCAGTGTGGTGGCTCCACAAGAAGCTAAGTATGCAGGGGCCATAAGGTCCTGCAACCTCATTATGGGGTATGTACTTGGAAGATCTGAGAGCAGAGACGTGAATGGACACTTGCACACTGGTGTTTATGGAGGCAGTATTCATGATTTTCAGTGGGTGGGGGTGGCCTAAGGGTACACTGACTGAGGAACAGAATGGTGAACTGTGGTGTGTGCATACAATGGAATATTGAGCAACCACGAGAAGGAGTGAAGCTGTGGGACACACAATGAGGTCAATGGATTCTGTAGACAGCATTTTGAGTGAAGTACACCAGAAACAAAGGCAAACACTATAATGCCTCACCAATATGGACTAACTACAATGTGTAAACTCAGAATTGAATCTTAGAGCACAGCCTAACAAAGGAATGATTATTGTAATGGTCCTTAGATTGTAAGCTCTTACAGCAGTCAAATCTTTTCCTGAATTGTAACGGCTATCTGCAAACTCTGAGATGTTGATCCCTTGGTGTATAACCTGATTGGTCTCTGGAACATTGGGTATCTGTGTGACACCTGAAACTCAGAGCTAGAGCTCGGCAGATATGAATGTCAGTATTAACACATACAGCAACTGTTAAAAAAAAAAAAAAAGATGAAAAAGAACCCAGACTTCAATTAGAGATATGTACTCTGGTTAAGAATAGGGCAAATTGCACCAAAGGGTAAAGTTTGAAACTGACTGTGTGTTAAAACTTCAACTTCCATGTGAGAACAAGGCAAGAGATGTTTATTTGGTATAGGATCTATATTTTCTAACAATAAAACTTCTATAGTCAGTTTGTTCAAACACCACAATTACATGGAACGTTGAATAGGAAGCGAGGTATGGTAGGTCTGTATAGGTTAGAGTGAAATAGCAACACATCCCAAAGTAATTTGGGTGAAGAATAAAAATATATATTCGGGGCCCCCCTGAGGAGCTGGGGGAGGATACAGAGGTGTTGGACTTCCTCACCTGGATTGCTGCTGATGTTCTCACAAACATTGGGGGCTGATGGCTTCATATGCTGAGCCCTCTGTCTTGGGGCTTGCCCCTAGGAAGCTTGTTGCTGCAAGGACAGGCTAAACCTGCTTATAATTGTGCCTAAGGTTCCCCCGAGTGCATCTTTGTTGCTCAGATGTGGCCCTCTCTCTCTAACTAAGCCACCTTGGCGGGTGATCATGCTGCCTTCCCCCCTACATGGGACCTGTCTCTCAGAGGTGTAAATCTCCCTGGCAATGCAGGATATGATGTGCAGGGATGACTCGGGACCTGGCATTGTGGGATTGAGAACATCTTCTTGACCAAAAGGGAGATGTGAAATGAAAGGAAATAAAGCTTCAATGGCTGAGAGATTTCAAATGGAGTCACTCTGGTGGACATTCTTACACACTATATAGATAACATTTTTTAGGTTTTAATGCATTGGAATAGCTAGAAGTAAATACCTGAAACTGTCAAACTGCAACACAGTAGCCTTGACTGTTGA
Source organism: Choloepus didactylus (assembly GCF_015220235.1). Taxonomy (NCBI): domain Eukaryota; kingdom Metazoa; phylum Chordata; class Mammalia; order Pilosa; family Megalonychidae; genus Choloepus; species Choloepus didactylus. Next base: position 42,090,204 of record NC_051334.1, on the reverse strand, counting down.
GGACAATTGTATAACAATGTAGCTTACAAGGGGTGACAGTGTGATTGTGAAAGCCTTGTGGAGCACACTCCCTTTATCCAGTGTATGGATGGAGAAGTAGAAAAAATGGGGACAAAAACTAAATGAAAATAAGGTGGGATGGGAGGGATGATTTGGGTATTCTTTTTTACTTTTATTTTTTATTCTTATTCTGTTTCTTTCTGGTATAAGAAAAATGTTCAAAAATAGATTGGGGTGATGAATGCACAACTATATGATGGTACTGTGAATAGCTTGATTGTACACCATGGATGATTGTATGATATGTGAATATATATATATATCAATAAAACCGAATTTTAAAAAAAAGATACCTGAAAGCCTACACACAAAAGAACAGATAGAGAAAAGAATGGAAAAATATGAGCAATGTCTCCGGGAATTGAATAACAACATGAAATGGAGAAATGTACATGTCATTGGTGTCCCAGAAGGAGAAGAGATGGGAAAAAGGGCAGAAGCAATAATAGAGGAATTAATCAATGAAAATTTCCCATCTCTTATGAAAGATATAAAATTACAGATCCAAGAAGTGCAGCGTACCCCAAACAGAATAGATCTGAATAGGCCTATGCCAAGACACTTAATAATCAGATTATCAAATGTCAAAGATATCAAATGTCAAAGATAAAGAGAGAATCCTGAAAGCAGCAAGAGAAAAGTGTTCCATCACATACAAAGGAAGCTTGATAAGACTATGTGTGGATTTCTCAGCAGAAACCATGAGGCAACAAGGAAGTGGTGAGATGTATTTAAGATACTGAAAGAGAAAAACCACCAACCAAGAATCCCATATCTGGCAAAATTGTCCTTCAAATATGAGGGAGAGCTTAAAATATTCTCTGATACAGACAATGACAGAGATTGTGAACAAGATACCTGCTCTACAGGAAACACTAAAGGGAGCACTGCAGACAGAAAGGAAAAGACAGGAGTGAGAGGTTTGGAACACAGTTTTGGGAGATGGTAGCACAGCAATGTAAGTACACTGAACAAAGATGACTGTGGGTATGGTTGAAAGAGGAAGGTTAGGAGCATGTGGGACACCAGAAGGAAAGAAGAAAGATAAAGACTGGGACTGTATAACTCAGTGAAATCTAGGGTGCTCAAAGATTGTAATAAAAGGTACAAATATGTTTTTACATGATGGAGAAAAAATGAATGTCAACATTGCAAGGTGTTAAAAATAGGGTGGGATTCGAGGAAAAATACAATCAATGCAAACTAGAGACTGCAATTAACAGAAACATTGTATTATGCTTCCTTTAATATAACAAAGGCAACATACCAAAGCTAAATGTATATGGTGGGGGACATAGTGGAAGGGTATGGGACTCTTGGCATTGGTGATGTTGTCTGACTCTTTATTCTACTTTGGCTTAATGCTATCTTTCCTTTTGTCGCTTCCTAGCTGTCATGTTTTGTGGGTTTTTTTTTTCTCTTTCTTTTTTCTTTTTCTTTTATCTCTCTACCTTCTTTAACTCTTCCTCCTTCTTTGTGGAAGAAATGGAGATGTCCTTATATGGATAGTGGTGATAGTGGTGAATACATAAATACATGACTATACAGGGAACCATCGATTGTTTACTTAGGACAGAATGTACGGTGTGTGAACAAAACTGTCTTAAAAGAAACGGGTTGATGAAGAAACATTGAGGGCACTATATTGAGGAAATAAAACAGATACATAAAGGCAAATATTGCAGGGTCTCACTGATATGAACTAATTATATAATATGTAAACTCACAGACATGAAATATAATTTACCAAGATATAGAACGAGGCTAAAGAATGGGGAGCGGTTGCTTATTATGAGCAGAATGTTCAACTAGGGTGAACTTAAATGTTTGGAAATGGACAAAGTTGATGGTAGCACATTGTGAGAGTAATTAACAGTGCTGAATGGTGCATGAATGTGGTGGAAAGGGGAAGCTCAGTCACATATGTCACCAGAAGGAAAGTTGGAGGTTAAAAGATGGGAATGTATAAAACAGTGAATCTTGTGGTGGACAATGTCCATGACTAACTGTACAAATATTAGAAATCTCTCTCATAAACTAGAACAAATGTATGACACTATAACTAGAAGTTAATAATAGAGGGGCATATACTACAGTTAGTAGTATTGTAACATTCTTTCATCAACAGTAACAAATGTACGATACCAAAACTATGAATCGATAATGGAGGGGGAGTTGGTTAGGGGTATAGGAGGATCTGAGTATCCTTTTTTTGTCTGTATTTCTTTTCTGGAGTAATGAAAATGTTCTAAAAATTGAAAAAACATTAATTGTGGTGATGGATGCACAGCTGTATGATGGTACCATGGGCAGTTGATTTTACACTTTGGATCTTTGGATAATTGTATGGTTTGTGAACAATCTCAATTTAAAAAAAAAAACAGTAGCAAGGGGCTACCAGCTTGGAAGTTAATGGTGATTAGTGGGTAGAACTGGGGTAAGGGCTCCCATGCATGGGTAAAGGCTGTGCCAAAGGAGGGCACACCCAGGCTTTCAGATTGGCTTGCCCAGAAGTGGGGCAGAAGGGGAAGGGACAGTAGAAGGGCTCCAAAAACAGAGTCAGACTCTATCACAATTCACCCCTGATGTTTGTCTAATGACTGAAATGTGCCATGTTTTATTTAACTGAATGAACTTGTTTAAGTAAACCTGAATGATATTCTCTGAAGCCTTTAGCCTAGAGCCAGTAAGGGAAATGAAAGTTCTTTTGAATGGTTTGTTCAAGAGTCCAGCATTGTGTATTTTGAGAAGTAAAATGAGGGTCTTGGTCACTATCAATAAGGTCTGGATCTCTGACAGGGATAAGGAGTCTTTGGTGAGGCCTTGAATTGTGGCATTAGCACATGCGACCTTGATTTATATTTTGAGTATCTGAAAGTCTAGAAATTCCCAGAGTTCTTTATCCCAAAAAAGGCACTCTTGGACAATGTACTGTTGCTGCCATTGACTGGATCAGACAGCTAGACCGTTGGCAATGGCCTTGAATGTGTAAAAATTTGCAAATGGGGCTGCGTGTTAGGCAGAACAACCACTGCTAAGATGATTGCCTGAAGTTCAGCCAATTTTTCTGACCCTTGGGTCCCATCTTTAATCAGGGATGATCCCATTAAGGGATGAAAACCAGCATCTCTCCTGCAAGCTCCATCATGAGTAATGGTGGTGGAACCATATGTAAAGTATGGAAACTCACACTGCTGTTCACTCAGTTGATTTCAAGGGGTTCCCAACGTTGTCAAGGGGTCTAGAAGAGGGATGACCTCCAGCACCACGGCATCTGGCAAGGAACCAAGGACAGAGGGCACCACCATTCCTGCTCATGGAATATGCCAGAGGAACCAGGTTTGGCTCCATTCTGTAGCAAGGAGGCCTCAGTGACCATGTCAAGACTGTGGGTTGCTGCTTCCATGACTCAAGGAATAATGTGCAGCTGGGTATGGAGGCTCATAGGCCCTGAGCCTCCATCTTCAGAAGAGCCCAGTATGCAGCCAGCACTTTCACTCTAATGGTGTAGAGCATGAGTCCAAGGGCAGTTTCTTGTACCAGAAATCACAGGCATTTTATGAGCATCCAGGGTGATCCAGAGATTCCAGGAGGCATGAGAAGACATCGCTAAAGCCTCTGCAATAAAGGAGTCTTTGGGGGGTACTAATGGAAGTACCTGTTGTGTTGCAATTTGGATAGATTCTAGAACCTTTGTTTGTAGGGGGACCTATTCAAGCTGGGCTGATTTCAAGTAACAATATAAAGAGGCTTAATCAAAATTTGTAAATGAGTAAAATTTGTAAATTTGTATTGTCTCCCAGGCCCAAAAAAGGCCTAAAAGATGTTGGACTTTTTAAAAATGTGTGCATGCTGAGAAGGTCAATAGCTGTTTCCTAACAGGGTCAGGGATGGAGCAGCCTTTGGTTTACCAACTAATTTTCAGAAATTTAACCAAAATGGTGGGGTATGTTACTATGTATGAGGCAACAGCCCATTCCCTTTTTGTGAGCTTCTGTGTGAGTGCTTTTTGTGTGTCCTGAATAAGTGCATCAAATGAATTGCCTCAGAAGAGGATATCATTAGTGTGATATCCTTTTTGTATTCCTGGAGAAAATTGGATGTGGCTAAGATCTTGCCTACAAAGATTGTGTGTGAGGGCAGGGCTGTTGAGGTACCCTGTGGGTAGCCTGGTAAAGGCATACCATTTCATTTCAGAAGGGAAGGAAAACTGTGGCTGAGAGGCTGTTGCAGCAGGCACTGAATAAAACATTAGTCAAATCTATGACTGCAAATTAGTTCCTAGTTGCAATCGTATGGAATCAGTAATTTCAGTAATATTTGGCATGGGGGCCTCAATGGATGGAACCACTGCCTCAAGGTTTCGGTGATCCACAATGAGCACCATTCTTTCTTTCCTGGTTCAAGAACAGACCGATAGTCTGTTTAAACAACATGGTTGCATTGAACCTAGAATGGGAAATGAGATCTTGTTATTCTGTACTGATTAATATGATACTCAATGTACCCCAGAGTACTCTAGGAAGAGAATAATAAAGTATTTGCAAAGTCCCTTTGAGGGACTGGAGAAAAATGTGGAAATATTAAACTTCCTCTCCTGGGGAATTCTTGATATTCCCGCAAGCATTAGGGAATCCCAATTTAATAAGCCTAGCCCTCGATCTTGGGGCTTGCCCTCATGACACTTATTCTTGCAAAAGAGAAGCTAAGGCTACTTAAAATTGTGCCGAGAGTCACCCCCTGAGAACCTCTTTTGTTGCTCACATGTGGCCTCTCTCTCTAAGCCAACTCTGCAGGGAAACTTATTTCCATACCCCCTAAGTGGGACATGACTCCCAGGGGTATAAATCTCCCTGGCAATGTGGGACATGACTCCTGGGGATGAGCCTGGACCTGGCATCATGAGATTGAGAAAAGCTTCTTGACCAAAAGGGGTAAAAGAAATGAAACAAAGTAAAGCTTCACTGGTTGAGAGATCTCAAGTAGAGTCGAGAGGTCATTCTGGAGGGCATTCTTATGCATTATATAGATATTCCTTTTTAGTTTCTAGATATTAGAATAGCTAGAAGGAAATACCTGAATCTATTGAATGGTAATCAAGAAGACTTGATTCTTAATAATAATTGAATAACTATATAGATTTTATCATGTAACTGCATGATAGTGAAAACCTGGTCACTGACACCTGCCTTTAACCAATGTGTGGGCAGATGAGTAATAAAATAATGACAAAAATTTATTTAAAATAGGGGGAGATAAAGGGTATGGGATGGTTTGTATGTTCTTTTTTATTTCTTTTCTATGTTTTATATATTTTTTCTTTATTTTGGAGTTTTGAAAATTGTGGTGATGAATGCACAACATTGCATACTTTGGATGGATTATATGGTATGTGAATATATCTCAATAAAATTGCCTTAAAAAGCACATAATAGGAGAATGTGCTCAGAAAAAAAAAAGAGGCCAAATTGGGCTGTTAAATTAAGTAGTGGGGATAATCACCCCTTCTCTAAAATAGGTCTTGTATAATGGACTTCAAGTCCTGAAGGTCCTGTTTTAATTAACATTAGGCCCCAGACCAAACTCACCTTCATTTTACATGCTTTTCCCCAGCTGCAAAAATGGAAACTATGAAAAGGCCTCTTGAGCACCTACAGCTGGTTGTTTGTATGATTACATCACCCTACAAAGATTCTGAAATCTGGACTCTGAGAAAGGGTGCCTTCTCATTCCACCTACCTGCTGTGCGGCAGCTTGTTTTCTGTTTGTTGCTATCCTTGTCTATGGTAGCCACATCTATTCCATTAGGAATTCTCCTTCCAAGTTACATGTTTCTTCCAACTGAGCTTGCAGTGGCCTTGGAAACTCAGCGTAAGAAGAATTTATACACAGGTAAAGAAAAAGGGGTGAAATTTTCCTTCATTGAATGACTAATACAACTTCCCTAAGGAGGAGACAGAAACTTGATGACTCACTTTCTGATGTGTGTCCTATTATTTATTTATTGACATATGGATGAGAGGTGCTGTTGTTGATGAAGACTTAGCTTGCAGAATGATGCCTAAACTTTCCTGCAGGGTGAAGCTTCCAACTCTGGAACTTGGGATCCGGACCAACAGCTTCCATGTGGAGAACACCATTGACACAGGAAGAAAAGAAAAGCACTTGAAGCAAAATTCAACCATGAAGGTGCTGGTTAGGTAAAAATATTGCTGACAAGAGGTTTTTTTTACATTTTTGCTTAATGTTTTCCTCCTTACAGATGAGCTGTTTGCATAATTCACAGTATGGTAGTTAAGTTTCCAATCATGCAAGCTTTTTATCATTTTCTCTCAAAAATAAAACTAAATTCTGGCCCTGCACTTGTACCATTAGAATGTATCCATGGGGAATCCACTGTGTTATTTAATGTCCCAAAGAGGCCCAACCATTTGGGCCATGCAGTCAGTGTTTTGACATCGGTTTTTCACGTGTTTGGTTCTAGTTGCCAAACCCTGTTTCTCAGGAAAGCCATTTTCATGCCCCAGGTTTGCTGCTGGACAATGCAGGATCTCATAAAGTAAGACTGAAGAAGCACCTATAACTTTTGAAGGGAAATTTCATTTCTGCTGCAGAGTTAATGTCTTCAAAGTGCATCACATCAGTTAGGAAACTCCCATCTTCCTTCAGAGGATACACAGAAGGGACTCGCAGCATGGAAGCAGACAAAACTGAGTCTGAGTCCTTGCTCTACCACCTCCCCACCTATTAGCTGTTTAACCTTGGTGAACTTAACCTCTGAGTCTCAGTTTTCTCCTCTGTAAAATGGGGATGATAACAGTATCTACCTCAAAAGGTTGTGAAAAATCTGGGACACAAAATGTGTGTTCTTTGTTTTCCTGAGTTTGTCCCCTAACACGCAGCACATCCCCCCACCCCCCATTCCCATTCCAGCCCAGAGTCAGCTTTAAGTTCCTTGCCTGGAGATGGTGTAGGGAGAGTAACTGGACTAAACACAAAGAGTCTACAGATTTCATGGCTTCAGTTTCCAAAAGCCTAAGCACCCAGGACCAAAGTGCAAAGAGAGTATCTGGAATGTGGGACAAAAGTTAAGGGGAAATTGAAGGAAGAAAGATTTCAGGGCCCAGACTAGAGCAGGATTCCTCTGGGCAGAGGCAAGAAGAAAGGGGAAAAGCATAGATAGGAGAGGGTGGACCCTCAACCCTGCTTCCCAGAAAGAAAAGACCCTAGAGATGAGTCAAGGGTTGTCATTCTAAGCAATCAAATTGTCCTCTCTAAAATGTGTGATATTCTTTCCTCCTTCTTAAACAAGGAATTTTTTGTTATTGACTTAGTCATTATACACCATTCATTACTGTGGGGGGGGGGGGGGGCTCCAGCAAGTGATACCCTCTCTCCAAACCAGGAAGAAAATTTGCCTCTGCATTACAGAGTCTCCTGTGCTAATTGACACTTGAATCTTCTTTCATATTTTTTCTCCTGTCCCCTGATCCCAGGCAGCCCAATGTCCCTTCCCACCCACCATCAATCAGGAAGTCTATCTGTAGCAGCTACTCTCCTTCATTCTAATTTGCTTTTACAAACTTCATGTGAGCTTAGAAAAAAACTTCTCAGAATTGATTATAAAATAAGGATAAATAGATTCTGGGTGAGGAACCGAAGGAGTTAGTAATGAACTTCCTAATATCTGTTTGACTACATAGAGAGTTTTTTTAGTTTTTGGTTTTTTTGGCCACCTTTCCAGATCCTGCCTGCATATGTCAGAGTGGAGATGCTGAATAAGTAAGAAGTTACTTAAAAGAATTCAAAGAAAGTATTTCCCAAAAAAATTAATGGAGACACTCCATTATGCAACTTATTGAAAAAATAAGGTAAAATTTCAGTGCCACCATTGATCTTCATCTGTATACTTGTGCAATATGTCCTTTTGTTCAATGTAAAGTGCATCTGATTGGGGAAAATATATATATTTCTATGAAACCCCTTCAGAGGTATGGAAAATAAACCCTAGCCCCAAGTGTTTTCTGGCAGTTTTGTGTATTTTTAAAGAGGATACCACCAACTACTCAAAAATAGCTATCTTAAAATAAATGATATCAACCATTCAGCTAGGACCCATTCTCAGTGTCAAGAACATGCTTTTTTGTTATCATTTAAAAAGAAAAAATCTAGTTAATCCTAATCTTATTCATGTGTTACTTAACTTACAAAGAAAAAAATTAAAATCTTATTTTTTTCCTGAATTCTTCTAAATCAGGACCACATACTGAATCTGACAACAACCTGTTTTTGTAAGGCCTAGAGCTAAGAATGTTTTTTGCATTTTTAAAGAGTTTTTAAAAAGAGAAGAAGAATATGCAACAGAGACTTTATGGGGGCTGGCAAAGCTTAAAATAGTTACTATCTAGCCCTTTACAGAAAAAGTTCACTAGGTGGTAAAATCATTTCTTGATTTTTGGGCAGGTCCTTGGAAAGATAGAATACTGGTATTTATATGAAATTGTAAAATAAGGCTGAATGCACAAGACTCCACACATGTTCATTCCTCTTTCAGGGTAAATACCAGATAATTAATCTCCACTGAAAAATATTCTAGGGAAAAGTGAAAATGTTTGGGAAAATTGCTTGTGGTTAATCAGTGCTATATCTCTCCCATGGCAGAAAGTAGGTTGATGGTTCCAATGCCAGGGTAGAGAAGGGGATTTGATAGAGAGACACAAAGGCAGATGATCCAAAGAGATCAACTGGTTGCAATTGGCTGCAAATCAAAGAAAATCCAAGAGGAACATTTTTGTATAAGGCATTGTTAAAAGGTGTACATCTTGACTAAATAGACCATAGATGTTAAAATCTGCCATTTAATTTGGCTGAGAAAAAAAAGAATAAATCAGAAGCTAAAAACATTTGCATTATTCTTCCAAGGTTCTTTGATAGCAGAAATCTGTTTTTTCATCAAGGGCAAGTGTGCCAAAGAATTCTTATTTATATTGCAGGGGCTGAACTGCAAGAGGAAGGCTTTACAAATAAGGACCACTTTTGCTGTGAGCAGCCACCCCGTGCAGAAAGTAAAGAACAAAAGAGCATTTCCTTTCACTAAGTCTTGATTGGGATAGGTTGGGAGGTGGGCAGTGTTATTTTGTTCAAAATCAAATGCACCAAATGAGTAAAGGACATGAATAGGCAATTAGCATTAGGAAGTAAAATTAGGAGAAAATGCTTATCATCCCAAATAAAGAATCGCAATTTAAAGTTATCTCACAGTGCCATTTTATGCTATTAAATTAGTGAGATATTTCAATGGCAATGACTTGTGTGTTGGCGAATTTGGGGTAAAATTGATACACATTTACTGTTCTAGGGTAGGGCAGGGGTGAGGGGAATGTACACTGAAAATGAGAAATAAATTTGGCCCTTCATATTAAGAGTCAGAAGCTTTTCCTTTCTTTTGACATAGGAAGCTCACTTTTAGGGAATTTATCGTAAAGAATTAACTCAACAGAAGGAAAAGAATCCTTGAATCACAAAGATGTTCTCTGCTTACTGATATATAAAAACAGGTAAATGGAAACAAACAAATGTTCAAAAAATGGGACACATTGAGTAAATAAATGATGTTACATTGACCTGAAATAATGTTATATAGTCACTGAAACCCTAATAATAAAGGCCATGCAGTAACATGCAAAAATATTTTAGGATATTGTCAAGTCAGAAAGCAAAATACAAAATGGTATGTAAAGTATGTTTATAAAGATTGGACAAAGATTTAAAAGCAATACACCCCAAAAAATGTATGGGAAATAGGGTTCTAAGATTATGGATGTTTTCTTGGCTTCAATTTTCCTTAATGTTGACATATTAAGTTTTTCCCTATTAAAGAAAAAAAATTGTAGTGCATATGCACATGTCCTCTAGGGAAAATTCTTGGGTTGAAAAGTGCTATAACTAAAATGGAAAAGGAATTCACTTGTGATGCTCAACAAAAGCTTTGACCGGCAGAAGAAAGAATTAGTGAACTTGAAGCTAGATCAACAGAGATTATGCACTGTGAAGAATAGAGAGAAAAAAGAATGAAAAGATGAACAAAGCATCAGAGAAATGTGGGATACCATTACAAGCACTAACATGCATAATGGGAGTACAGAAGGAGAGGAGAGAAAGAAACAGAAAAAATATTCAAAGAAGTAATGGCTCTTTGAATAGGGAGTGAGATCTGGTTGCTTGTACAGGTTAGTGTGAAACCCCAATACATCCCAAAGTAATTTGTGCAGAGAATAAAAATGTATTTACAAAGCCCCCTTGAGGGACTGGAGAAAAATATGGAAATATTAAACTTCCCCACCTGGTGAATTAATGGTATTCTCAGAAACATTGGGAGCTGCCAACCTGGAATGTCAAACCCTCGATCTTGGGGCTTGCCCTTATGAAGCTTGTTACTGCAAAGGAGAGGCTAAGCCTACTGAAAACTGTGCCTAAGAGTCACCCCCAGAGAACCTCTTTTGTTTCAGATGTGGCCTCTCTCTCTAAGCTAATTTGGCAGGTAAACTCACTGTCCTTCCCCCTATGTGGGACTTGAATCCCAGGGGCATAAATCTCCCTGAAAATCTGGGGCATGACTCCCGAGGGTGAACCTGGACCCAGCATCATGAGACTGAGAAAGCCTTCTTGACCAAAAGAGGGAAGTGAAAGGAAATGAAATAAAGTTTCAGTGGCTAAGAGATTTCAAATGGAGTTGAGAGGTCATTCAGGTGGGCATTCTTATGCACTATATAGATAACTCTTTTTAGGTTTTAATGCATTGGAATAGCTAGAAGGAAATACCTGAAACTGTTGAACTGCAACCCAGCAGCCTTGATTCTTGAAGATGATTGCATAACTATATAGCTTATATGATGTAACCATGTGATTGTGAAAACCTTGTTGCTCCCACTCCCTTTATTCAGTGTATGGACAGATGAGTAGAAAAATGGAGACAAAAAATAAATGGATAATAGGGGGAATGGGGAGATGGGATGTTTTGGGTGTTTTTTTTTTACTTCTATTTTTATTCTTATACTTATTTTTATTTTTTGGAGTAATGAAAATGTTTAGAGACTGACTGAGGTGAAGAATGCACAACTATATGATGGTACTGTGAACAATTGATTGTACACTGTGGATGATTGTATGGTATGTGAATATATCTCAATAAAACTGAATTTTAAAAAGTTAAAAAAAGGAATAATGGCTGAAACTTCCCCAATTTATTGGAAAACAATTTAAACATCCAGGAAGCTCAATGAATTCCAAGTAGGATAAATTCAAAGAGAACCACAAATATACACATCATAGTAAAAATGATGAACGCCAAAGGCAAGGAGAACATCCAAAGGCAGCAAGAGAAAAATTGATTCATCACTTACAAGGCAATTTCTGTGGGATTAACAGTTGACTTCTCTTCAGAAACAATGGAGATGAGACGGCAGTAGGATAACATATGCAAAGTACTCAAAGAAAAAAAAACTGTCACCAAGAATCCTAAATCCAGCAGAGCTAGCTTTCAAAATGAATGTTAAATAAGAGTATTTCCACATAAACAAAACTGAGAGAATTTGTTTTTAGCAGACCCAACTTACAAGTAATGTTAAAGGAAATTCTTCAGGTAGAAATCAAGTGAACTCAGTAATTTGAATCAAAATAGATAAAAGAGCATTGGTGGAGGCGGGGCAAGATGGCAGACTGGTGAGCTGTAAGTTTTAGTTACTCCTCCAGGAAAGTAGGTAGAAAGCCAGGAACTGCGTGGACTGGACACCACAGAGCAATCTGACTTTGGGCATACTTCATACAACACTCATGAAAACGTGGAACTGCTGAGATCAGTGAAATCTGTAAGTTTTTGCAGCCAGGGGACCTGCGCCCCCCCCTGCCAGGCTCAGTCCCGGGGGAGGAGGGGCTGTCAGCTCCGGGAAGGAGAAGGGAGAACTGAAGTGGCAGCCCTTATCGGAAACTCATTCTACTGATCCAAATTCCAACCATAGATAGACTGAGACCAGACACCAGAGAATCTGAGAGCAGCCAGCCCAGCAGAGAGGAGACAGGCATAGAAAAAACACAACACGAAAAACTCCAAAATAAAAGCGGAGGATTTTTGGAGTTCTGGTGAACATAGAAAGGGGAAGGGCCCTGAGGCGCATATGCAAATCCCGAAGAAAAGCTGATCTCTCTGCCCTGTGGACCTTTCCTTAATGGCCCTGGTTGCTTTGTCTCTTAGCATTTCAATAACCCATTAGATCTCTGAGGAGGGCCCGTTTTTTTTTTGTGGTTTTTTTTTTTTTTTTTTTTAATCCTTTTTTCTTTTTCTAAAACAATTACTCTAAGAAGCCCAATACAGAAAGCTTCAAAGACTTTCAATTTGGGCACGTCAAGTCAAGAGCAGAACTAAGAGAGCTCTGAGACAAAAGGCAATAATCCAGTGGCTGAGAAAATTCACTTAACACCACAACTTCCCAAGAAAAGGGGGGTGTCCGCTCACAGCCACCATCCTGGTGGACAGGAAACACTCCTGCCCATCGCCAGGCCCATAGCCCAGAGCTGCCCCAGACAACCCAGTGTGACGGAAGTGCTTCAAATAACAGGCACACACCACAAAACTGGGCATGGACATTAGCCTTCCCTGCAACCTCAGCTGATTGTCCCAGAGTTGGGAAGGTGGAGCAGTGTGAATTAACAAAGCCCCATTCAGCCATCATTTGAGCAGACTGGGAGCCTCCCTACACAGCCCAGCAGCCCAGAACTGCCCTGGGGGGACGGCACTCACCTGTGACATAGCACAGTCATCCCTCAACAGAGGACCCGGGGTGCACAGCCTGGAAGAGGGGCCCACTTGCAAGTCTCAGGAGCCATACGCCAATACCAAGGACTTGTGGGTCAGTGGCAGAGACAAACTGTGGCAGGACTGAACTGAAGGATTAGACTATTGCAGCAGCTTTAAAACTCTAGGATCATCAGGGAGATTTGATTGTTAGGGCCACCCCCCCTCCCCGACTGCCCAGAAACACGCCCCACATACAGGAAGGGCAACACCAACTACACACGCAAGCTTGGTACACCAATTGGGCCCCACAAGACTCACTCCCCCACTCACCAAAAAGGCTAAGCAGGGGAGAACTGGCTTGTGAAGAACAGGCGGCTCATGGATGCCACCTGCTGGTGAGTTAGAGAAAGTGTACTCCACGAAGCTGTAGATCTGATAAATTAGAGATAAGGACTTCAATAGGTCTACAAACCCTAAAAGAACCCTATCAAGTTCAGCAAATGCCACGAGGCCAAAAACAACAGAAAATTGTAAAGCATATGAAAAAAACAGACGATATGGATAACCCAAGCCCAAGCACCCAAATCAAAAGACCAGAAGAGACACAGCACCTAGAGCAGCTACTCAAAGAACTAAAGATGAACAATGAGACCATAGTACGGGATATAAAGGAAATCAAGAAGACTCTAGAAGAGCATAAAGAAGACATTGCAAGACTAAATAAAAAATGGATGATCTTATGGAAATTAAAGAAACTGTTGACCAAATTAAAAAGATTCTGGACATTCATAGTACAAGACTAGAGGAAGTTGAACAACGAATCAGTGACCTGGAAGAAGACAGAATGGAAAATGAAAGCATAAAAGAAAGAATGGGGAAAAAAATTGAAAAAATCGAAATGGACCTCAGGGATATGATAGATAATATGAAACGTCCAAATATAAGACTCATTGGTGTCCCAGAAGGGGAAGAAAAGGGTAAAGGTCTAGGAAGAGTATTCAAAGAAATTGTTGGGGAAAACTTCCCAAATCTTCTAAAAAACATAAATACACAAATCATAAATGCTCAGCGAACTCCAAATAGAATAAATCCAAATAAACCCACTCCGAGACATATACTGATCACACTATCAAACACAGAAGAGAAGGAGCAAGTTCTGAAAGCAGCGAGAGAAAAGCAATTCACCACATACAAAGGAAACAGCATAAGACTAAGTAGTGACTACTCAGCAGCCACCATGGAGGCAAGAAGGCAGTGGCATGATATATTTAAAATTCTGAGTGAGAAAAATTTCCAGCCAAGAATACTTTATCCAGCAAAGCTCTCCTTCAAATTTGAGGGAGAGCTTAAATTTTTCACAGACAAACAAATGCTGAGAGAATTTGCTAACAAGAGACCTGCCCTACTGGAGATACTCAAGGAAGCCCTACAGACAGAGAAACAAAGAAAGGACAGAGAGACTTGGAGAAAGGTTCAGTACTAAAGAGATTTGGTATGGGTACAATAAAGGATATTAATAGACAGAGGGAAAAATATGGCAAACATAAACCAAAGGATAAGATGGCCGATTCAAGAAATGCCTTCACGGTTTTAACGTTGAATGTAAATGGATTAAACTCCCCAATTAAAAGATATAGATTCGCAGAATGGATCAAAAAAAATGAACCATCAATATGTTGCATACAAGAGACTCATCTTAGACACAGGGACACAAAGAAACTGAAAGTGAAAGGATGGAAAAAAATATTTCATGCAAGCTACAGCCAAAAGAAAGCAGGTGTAGCAATATTAATCTCAGATAAAATAGACTTCAAATGCAGGGATGTTTTGAGAGACAAAGAAGGCCACTACGTACTAATAAAAGGGGCAATTCAGCAAGAAGAAATAACAATCGTAAATGTCTATGCACCCAATCAAGGTGCCACAAAATACATGAGAGAAACACTGGCAAAACTAAAGGAAGCAATTGATGTTTCCACAATAATTGTGGGAGACTTCAACACATCACTCTCTCCTATAGATAGATCAACCAGACAGAAGACCAATAAGGAAATTGAAAACCTAAACAATCTGATAAATGAATTAGATTTAACAGACATATACAGGACATTACATCCCAAATCACCAGGATACACATACTTTTCTAGTGCTCATGGAACTTTCTCCAGAATAGATCATATGCTGGGACATAAAAGAAGCCTCAATAAATTTAAAAAGATTGAAATTATTCAAAGCACATTCTCTGACCACAATGGAATACAATTAGAAGTCAATAACCATCAGAGACTTAGAAAATTCACAAATACCTGGAGGTTAAACAACACACTCCTAAACAATCAGTGGGTTAAAGAAGAAATAGCAAGAGAAATTGCTAAATATATAGAGATGAATGAAAATGAGAACACAACATACCAAAACCTATGGGATGCAGCAAAAGCAGTGCTAAGGGGGAAATTTATAGCACTAAACGCATATATTAAAAAGGAAGAAAGAGCCAAAATCAAAGAACTAATGGATCAACTGAAGAAGCTAGAAAATGAACAGCAAACCAATCCTAAACCAAGTAGAAGAAAAGAAATAACAAGGATTAAAGTAGAAATAAATGACACAGAGAAGAAAAAAACAATAGAGAGGATAAATATCACCAAAAGTTGGTTCTTTGAGAAGATCAACAAGATTGACAAGCCCCTAGCTAGACTGACAAAATCAAAAAGAGAGAAGACCCATATAAACAAAATAATGAATGAAAAAGGGGACATAACTGCAGATCCTGAAGAAATTAAAAAAATTATAAGAGGATACTATGAACAACTGTATGGCAACAAACTGGATAATGTAGAGGAAATGGACAATTTCCTGGAAACATATGAACAACCTAGACTGACCAGAGAAGAAATAGAACACCTCAACCAACCCATCACAAGCAAAGAGATCCAATCAGTCATCAAAAATCTTCCCACAAATAAATGCCCAGGGCCAGATGGCTTCACAGGGGAATTCTACCAAACTTTCCAGAAAGAACTGACACCAATCTTACTCAAACTCTTTCAAAACATTGAAGAAAATGGAACACTACCTAACTCATTCTATGAAGCTAACATCAATCTAATACCAAAACCAGGCAAAGATGCTACAAAAAAGGAAAACTACCGGCCAATCTCCCTAATGAATATAGATGCAAAAATCCTCAACAAAATACTTGCAAATCGAATCCAAAGACACATTAAAAAAATCATACACCATGACCAAGTGGGGTTCATTCCAGGCATGCAAGGATGGTTCAACATAAGAAAAACAATCAATGTATTACAACACATTAAAAACTCAAAAGGGAAAAATCAATTGATCATCTCAATAGATGCTGAAAAAGCATTTGACAAAATCCAACATCCCTTTTTGATAAAAACACTTCAAAAGGTAGGAATTGAAGGAAACTTCCTCAACATGATAAAGAGCATATATGAAAAACCCACAGCCAGCATAGTACTCAATGGTGAGAGACTGAAAGCCTTCCCTCTAAGATCAGGAACAAGACAAGGATGCCCGCTATCACCACTGTTATTCAACATTGTGCTGGAAGTGCTAGCCAGGGCAATCCGGCAAGACAAAGAAATAAAAGGCATCCAAATTGGAAAAGAAGAAGTAAAACTGTCATTGTTTGCAGATGATATGATCTTATATCTAGAAAACCCTGAGAAATCGACAATACAGCTACTAGAGCTAATAAACAAATTTAGCAAAGTAGCGGGATACAAGGTTAATGCACATAAGTCAGTAATGTTTCTATATGCTAGAAATGAACAAACTGAGGAGACACTCAAGAAAAAGATACCATTTTCAATAGCAACTAAAAAAATCAAGTACCTAGGAATAAACTTAACCAAAGATGTAAAAGACCTATACAAAGAAAACTACATAACTCTACTAAAAGAAATAGAAGGGGACCTTAAAAGATGGAAAAATATTCCATGTTCATGGATAGGAAGGCTAAATGTCATTAAGATGTCAATTCTACCCAAACTCATCTACAGATTCAATGCAATCCCAATCAAAATTCCAACAACCTACTTTGCAGACTTGGAAAAGCTAGTTATCAAATTTATTTGGAAAGGGAAGATGCCTCGAATTGCTAAAGACACTCTAAAAAAGAAAAACGAAGTGGGAGGACTTACACTCCCTGACTTTGAAGCTTATTATAAAGCCACAGTTGCCAAAACAGCATGGTACTGGCACAAAGATAGACATATAGATCAATGGAATCGAATTGAGAATTCAGAGATAGACCCTCAGATCTATGGCCGACTGATCTTTGATAAGGCCCCCAAAGTCACTGAACTGAGCCATAATGGTCTTTTCAACAAATGGGGCTGGGAGAGTTGGATATCCATATCCAAAAGAATGAAAGAGGACCCCTACCTCACCCCCTACACAAAAATTAACTCAAAATGGACCAAAGATCTCAATATAAAAGAAAGTACCATAAAACTCCTAGAAGATAATGTAGGAAAACATCTTCAAGACCTTGTATTAGGCGGCCACTTCCTAGACTTTACACCCAAAGCACAAGCAACAAAAGAGAAAATAGATAAATGGGAACTCCTCAAGCTTAGAAGTTTCTGCACCTCAAAGGAATTTCTCAAAAAGGTAAAGAGGCAGCCAACTCAATGGGAAAAAATTTCTGGAAGCCATGTATCTGACAAAAGACTGATATCTTGCATATACAAAGAAATCCTACAACTCAATGACAATAGTACAGACAGCCCAATTATAAAATGGGCAAAAGATATGAAAAGACAGTTCTCTGAAGAGGAAATACAAATGGCCAAGAAACACATGAAAAAATGTTCAGCTTCACTAGCTATTAGAGAGATGCAAATTAAGACCACAATGAGATACCATCTAGCACCGGTTAGAATGGCTGCCATTAAACAAACAGGAAACTACAAATGCTGGAGGGGATGTGGAGAAATTGGAACTCTTATTCATTGTTGGTGGGACTGTATAATGGTTCAGCCACTCTGGAAGTCAGTCTGGCAGTTCCTTAGAAAACTAGATATAGAGCTACCATTCGATCCAGCGATTGCACTTCTCGGTATATACCCGGAAGATCGGAAAGCAGTGACACGAACAGATATCTGCACGCCAATGTTCATAGCAGCATTATTCACAATTGCCAAGAGATGGAAACAACCCAAATGTCCTTCAACAGATGAGTGGATAAATAAAATGTGGTATATACACACGATGGAATACTACGCGGCAGTAAGAAGGAACGATCTCGTGAAACATATGACAACATGGATGAACCTTGAAGACATAATGCTGAGCGAAATAAGCCAGGCACAAAAAGAGAAATATTATATGCTACCACTAATGTGAACTTTGAAAAATGTAAAACAAATGGTTTATAATGTAGAATGTAGGGGAACTAGCAGTAGAGAGCAATTAAGGAAGGGGGAACAATAATCCAAGAAGAACAGATAAGCTATTTAACGTTCTGGGGATGCCCAGAAATGACTATGGTCTGTTAATTTCTGATGGATATAGTAGGAACAAGTTCACAGAAATGTTGCTATATTATGTAACTTTCTTGGGGTAAAGTAGGAACATGTTGGAAGTTAAGCAGTTATCTTAGGTTAGTTGTCTTTTTCTTACTCCCTTGTTATGGTCTCTTTGAAATGTTCTTTTATTGTATGTTTGTTTTCTTTTTAACTTTTTTTTTCATACAGTTGATTTAAAAAAGAAGGGAAAGTTAAAAAAAAAAAAAAGAAAAAGAAAAACAAGGAAAAAAAAAAAGATGTAGTGCCCCCTTGAGGAGCCTGTGGAGAATGCAGGGGTACTCGCCTACCGCACCTCCATGGTTTCTAACATGACCACAGACATAGGGGACTGGTGGTTTGATGGGTTGAGCCCTCTACCATAAGTTTTACCCTTGGGAAGACGGTTGCTGCAAAGGAGAGGCTAGGCCTCCCTACGGTTGTGCCTAAGAGTCTCCTCCTGAATGCCTCTTTGTTGCTCAGATGTGGCCCTCTCTCTCTGGCTAAGCCAACTTGAAAGGTGAAATCACTGCCCTCCCCCCTACGTGGGATCAGACACCCAGGGGAGTGAATCTCCCTGGCAACGTGGAATATGACTCCCGGGGAGGAATGTAGACCCGGCATCGTGGGACGGAGAACATCTTCTTGACCAAAAGGGGGATGTGAAAGGAAATGAAATAAGCTTCAGTGGCAGAGAGATTCCTAAACGAGCCCAGAGATCACTCTGGTGGGCACTCTTACGCACACTTTAGGCAACCCTTTTTAGGTTCTAAAGAATTGGGGTAGCTGGTGGTGGATACCTGAAACTATCAAACTACAACCCAGAACCCATGAATCTCGAAGACAGTTGTATAAAAATGTAGCTTATGAGGGGTGACAATGGGATTGGGAAAGCCATAGGGACCACACTCCACTTTGTCTAATTTATGGATGGATGTGTAGAAAAATAGGGGAAGGAAACAAACAGACAAAGGTACCCAGTGTTCTTTTTTACTTCAATTGCTCTTTTTCACTCTAATTATTATTCTTGTTATTTTTGTGTGTGTGCTAATGAAGGTGTCAGGGATTGATTTAGGTGATGAATGTACAACTATGTAATGGTACTGTAAACAATCGAAAGTACAATTTGTTTTGTATGACTGCGTGGTATGTGAATATATCTCAATAAAATGATGATTAAAAAAAAAGAGCATTGGTAAAGATAATTATGTAATTACAAAAGACAGTAAAGACAGCATAAATGCATATTTCTTCTACTTTCTTCTATTAACTGATTTTAAAAGAAATTGTATAAAACAAAATATGTAGAATGTATTGTTGGGCTTAGAACATGTAGAAATGTAATACATTTGTCAATAAGGAGGCAGGTGGGAGCAAAGTTCTATTGGGCTAAAGAAATGACTCCAAATGGTAAATTAAATCCACAGGAATAAATGAAGAGAACCAGAAATGATAAATAAATATAATAATATAAAAATATATAAATTTATAATTGCTCTCCTTTCTTCTCTTAGCTTCTTTAAAAGATATTACATTACTTAAAGTGATAATTATAACAATGTATTGTGGGATTTGTAGCATGTATAGATGTAATATGTATAACAATAATACCCACAAAAAGGGGAAGATAAGGGTAATAGAGCTATATAGGAGTAATGTTTCTACATCTCACTGGAATAAAAACAGTATAAATCTGAAGCAGATTCTGGTAACTTAAGATATATAGGGTAAAATACTAAGAGCAATTGTACTCCAGTAAATTAAATAACTTAGATGAAATGGACAATTTCTAGAAAAACACTACTAAAACTGACTCAAGAAGAAACAGATAACCTGAATAGACTTATGACAAGTGAAGAGATGGAACCAGTAATCAAAAAACAACCCACAAAGGAAAACCCAGAGGAATGGCTTCACCGAAGAATTCCATCAAACATTTAAAGAAGAATTAATACAAATTCTTCACAAACTCTTCCAAAAAATAGGAGAGGAGAGTAAAATTTGTAGCATGTTATGAGACCAGTTTTATGCTAGTACCAAAACTGGACAAAGATGTCATAAGAAAAAAATGCAGACTAATATCTTTTATGAATACAGATGAAAAAATCCTCAACAATATACTAGCAATCCAAATCCAGAAAGACATCAAAGAAATATATTCTATGACCAAGTGGGATTTTTCCCAGCAATGTCAGGTTGATTTAATATCTGAAAATCAATTAATGAAACACACCATATCAGTACAATAAAAACCAAACATTACATGATGTATTAGGGTTCTCTAGGGAAACAGAATCAATGAGAGATATCTATAAATATAAGATTTATAAAAGTGTCTCATGCAACTGTGGGTATGCACAAGTCCAAATTCCATAGGGCAGGCAGCAAGCTAGCAACTCCAATGAAGATGTTCAATGAACTCCTCAGGAAACAAGCTGGCAACTTCGACAAACTCCTCAGGAAATGCTTTGCTGGTCAGCCAAAGAAGAAGTGAAGGTCCTCTATCTGTCTCACTTAAAAGTCTTCAACTGATTGGATTAAACCCAGCTGACTGCATTCTCTCATTGTGGAAGACATGCCCTTCAGTGACATCATCAGTCACAGCTGCAGCCAATTGACTGATGATTAAATAAACCAGCCTGTTAGTTTATTAACCAGCCACAAACATCCTTGCAGCAATGATTAGGCCAGTACTTGCTTGACCAGACACCTGGGTATCATCACCTGGCCAAATTGACTCATGAACCTAACCATCACACATGATCATCTCAATAGATGCAGAAAAAGTATTTGACAAAATCCACCCTTCCATGAAACCAACACTTAAACTAGGAAACTAAGGGAATTTCTTCAATCTTATAAAGGGCATTTATGGAAAACCTACAGCTAACATTATATTCAATTGTAAGAAAATGAAAGCTTTCCTCCTAAGATTAGAAATAAGACAAGGATTCCTGCTCTCACCACTGCTTTCAACATTGTACTGGAAAGTCTAGCCAGAGCAATTAAATAAGAAAGGAAACAAAAGACACCCAAATTTGAAAGTAGAAGTACAACCATCTCTATTTGCATATTTCACAATCTTATATATAGAAAATCCACAAAAACACTATTTGAGCTAATAAACAAGTTAAGCAAAGTTGTACAGGATATAAGAACAGCACACAAAAATAAGTTATATCTCTATGCACTAGTTAATGGACAATCCAAAAATGAAATTAAGAAAAGAATTCCATTTACAATAGAATAAAAAATAATAAAATACTTAGGAATAAATTTAACCAAGAAGGCTCAGGACTTGGACACTGAAAGCTACAAAGCATTCCTGATAGAAATTAAAGATGATCTAAATAAATGGAAAGATTTACCATGTTCATGAACTGAACGTCTTAATATTGTTAAGGTGGCAATACTCCCCAAATTGATCTTCAGATTCAGTGCAATCCCTATCAGAAACCCAGATGACTTACTTGCAAAGATCAGCAAGCTAATTCATTCTAAAATTCATATGGAATTGTAAGGGGCCCAGTATAGCCAAAATATTCTTGAAAATGAAGAACAATTTTGGAGGACTCATACTTCCTAATTTCAAAACTTACTACAAAAGTACAGTAATCAAGATAGTGTGGTACTGGCATAAGGATAGACATATAGATTGATGGAATGGAATTGAGAGTCCAGAAATAAACCCATGTGTTTATGGTCATCTGATTTTTGACAAGGGTGCCAAGACCATTCAATGGGGAAAAAAGAGTCTTTTCAACAAATGGTGCTAGAACATGCAAAAGAATGAAGTTAGACTCTTACCTCACACCATATACAAAATTTAACCCTAAATGGATCAGAGACCTTAAGCTCTTAGAAGAAAACCTAAGGGCAAATCTGCATGACCTAAGATTGAGCAATGGATTCTTACATATGGCATCCAAAACACAAGCAACAATAGAAACAATAAATAAATTGGACTTCATCAAAATTAAAAATTTCTATGTTTCAAAGGACACTATCAATAAAGTGAAAATACAACCCACAGAAAATATTTGTAAATCATACATCTGAAAAGGGACTTGTATCTAGACTATATAAAAACTCTTGCAATTCAATAATGAAGACAAATAATTCAATTTAAAGATGGGCAAAGAAGAGTTACCAACTGACCAAGCAATTCTTATCCTAGGTATATACCCAAGAGAAATGAAAACATATGTCCACACAAAAACTTGTACACCAGTATTTACAGCAGCATTATTCATAATGGCCAAAAAGTGGAAACAAACCAAACAGCCATCAAGTGAGGAATTGCATGAGGGAGGGCAGGCTCTAGGATCCATTTATAAATTCATTCATTCAATAAATATTTATTAAGTGCCCACCCATGCCAGGCATTCTGTTCCAAAATGGCCCCCTGCCACCCAGGCTAAGGTTGAGTTCACCAGAAGCAGAGTCCTGGATTGGGAGTCAAGGATTCATGTGCAAGTGATTTATTAAGATGTGCTCGGCAGCAATACAGGTAAAGGAATGGGGGAAGCAGGACAGAGAAGGTGAGGAAGCCAAGCAACCTCTCAGGGAAACTCTGGAGTCTGAACTATACCTCAGAGTTGACCCAACCCCTACCTAGCAAGGGAGCTGGGCTTTCACATTCCTAGGTGGAAATCCCACCATTAAGCTTTCTAAATATGTATTAGTCTCAGCCTATTTGACTTCTTTTGTTTAATCTAGTGAGAGACAATTCTACCTCTTTACATGATTTCCATTCACCCCCACCCCCAAACTCATTCCTGTTAATCTTCACTATGGCTCTTCAAAGTTTTCTTCCCTACCCCCTCTATGCAGCTCAGGCACACCTGCTCATTCATTCAACAAACACTGTTGGAGAGCTTGCTATGTGCCAGTCACTGAATTAGGAGCTGGATGTGGGAGAAAAAGCAAAAATAAATAAGGCACAAACCTTTAAATTGCTCTAGCCTTTCACGGCACTATGATGTTGTATAAAGACCTATAGCTTGATAATCGGATAGACAAAGCTCCTTATTTACAATCTTGGACCAATTCATACAACCTCACTAAGCCTCAGTTTTCTTAATCTGTAAAATAGGGATATTAATTCCTCCCAATGCTAGCATTTATCTTTCAAAGTTTTTATAAAGATTAAACAATGTATGTAAAGTACCTAGTTCACTGCCTGTATGTAAAAGGTACCCAGAAAGAAGCTATTTTGTTAATTGTGGGCAGTTTTGAAAAAGAGAAGGAAACTATTTCTCTGTCCACATTCAAGTCATTGCAGCAAAATAGCTATAGTACAATGAAAAGATTAAACATGGGTTCAGAAGACCTGGGCTTGAATTTGACTCCCACACTGAACAGCTATATGTCCTTGAATACGTAAACTCCACCTTCCGCATTGTAGTAGATAATTACCGATGGTTTGGAAGCCGCCCAGTATCTGATTCCCTTTCCTGTTTGAGGGGGGAGGGGGAAGGGGTTTCCTATTGTGGGTGTATTGGAGGAAGAAACTACAAAAGCCTCGAAGCCCAAGCCCTGGCATGTAGGGCACAGGCACCGACCCAGGCTCAGCTAATCAGAGGTCTCTCCCAGGACTGAGCAAGCAATTGAGAACTCTGGTACAGTGGAACCTGCCATTTTGTGGGAGCAGGGAAAGCAGCACCCAGACAGACACCTCCCCCTCCCTGGAGCAGTGGTGCCAGCACAGATGGCTCAGGGTTCACTATCTAAAAATCACCCAGGATACACTCTTCTGAAAATGAAGAAAATACCTATTCTGCAGGATTTGGGGGAAAATTAAATGTGAAAAAGTTGATCACACTGCATGGAGCATAACGGATGCTTAATAAATGTTTCCTGGGTCTGTTTAGGAGGCTTTCCCAGGTTTCTCAAAAAAGCTGAGAGTTTTGGGGCAGGCTCCTACCTAAACACAGAATTCCCAAGGACTATTTTTCCTGTCCCCCATCCCAGTTATGTATTTTTCTTTGTTCTCCATTCCAAGTTCAAAGTACACTTAGCTCTGTCTGATATGCAGATGAATTCAGTTCGTTATCTTTAATATTTGTATATTTTGTCTTGCTCTCTGGTTAAAAAATAACTATTTTATCAGGTGCCTTCTGAAAGGCAAGATTGGAAGGCTTTGGAAATAGCTTCCTGCCTTCTAGTTTAAGTTCTGGGTGAAGGAGAGAAAATTCATAATCAGAGAAATCATCTAACAGTTATAATACAATTTACAGCTAAATGCTAAATGTGATCTATGGCAAATCTTGTCACCAAAAGAGACCCATGTAACGGTGCTCTATGCATATGAATATTCACCAGGGTCTATTTCCCAGCCCTGTTTCCTGGTTCTATGATGTTTCTTTTTGGGAAATCCATTCCACTATTTAAGTTCCCGCCATCACTTTCAAGCTGGTGGCCTTCCAAAACTGCAATGCCACATTTCCAGCTAAAGTCACACCCCTCCAATTGACTCCACCAGCACCTCTAATTCCCTATCAAAATCACTGAACTCATTATCTTCTACCTGTCTATATCCCTCTACCTAAACCACCCTTTCTCCTGAGTTCCTTATTTTTGTTCAGGATACCCCATTCTACCAGTCACCCAGGCTCCAGTCTTTGGTGTTATTTCTCCTCCTTCTCCTATAATTCATTCTTTGCATGGATATGCATATCCTTCCCTCCCTTCCCATTTCCACTGCCACTACCCTGGCTGAAGCCCAAATGGGGTTTTGTGTGTGTGTGTGTTTTCTTTTAATCTCTCAATTATAACAAAGCTTCCTAGATGGCTTCTGTTACCTCTCCCTTATTTCTTGCCATTTGTGCCCCTCCTTATAGATCTTAAATGACTGAACATTACCTGTTCAACAAACATTTATTGCCAACCTAATTGTGCACAACACAATTCTAGGTATTTTCTGAGATTCAATAATGAAAAAGATCGCTCTTAATTGGAAGGAAAAAAATGGGTTGTCTTTAATTAAAGTTGTTTGTGTGTTTAACAACTACCTTGAGAGAAGTATATACACACACACATGCATACAAAATACTATCAGTGTTCAAAGAGAGAGATAATATGGCATTGGGGGAAATTTGTAAAATGAACTTTAAGAACTCCATCATTTGTGTGAGACCTTTAAGGTTTCAGTTTCCTAGACTGCTTAAGGAAGATACCATGAAATGGGTTGGCTTAAACAATGAGAATTTATTAGCTTACAGTTTTGAGGCTGAGAAAAATGTCCAAATCAAGTCATTGTCAAGGCAATGCTTTCCTCCCCAAGACCACTGCTGGAGATCCTTGGCTCCTCCGCCACAGGGAAAGGCACATGGTGGCATCTGCTGGTCTCTCCCTTTTCTTCTGTGTTTCATTGCTTTCAGCGTCTTGCTTCCCTGACAATCTCTCTCCCTCTCTCTCTCCTTCCCTCTCTCTCTCTCTCTCTCTCTCTTCATTCCATTTATAAAGGACTCCAGTAATTGGATTAAGTCCCATCCTGAATGAGGTGGGCCACACTTTACCTGAAGTGGTCTCATCAAAAGGTCCTACTTATATTGGGTTCATACCCACAAGAGTGCATTAGATTTAAGAACATGTTTTTCTAAGGTACATATGGCTTCAAACCACCACAGTTGACTAGGACTTTGAAAGGCGGAGTTGAGGAAAACGGACCGCCTCCCTAGGCACAGAGCAGAACAGAGAAGAGCAAAAAATATTAAATGGGGATCAGGGTGGGGGTAATATGGAGAAAAAAAACAACACAATGGTTTTCCAGAAATTCTCTATTAAATATTTTCTAAATATGCCTTTTACTTCCCTTCCTCCATACCTTTGCTCATATGTTCCCTCTACCTGGAATACTTTCTCTTTCCTCCTACCCATCCTCCAAGGCTTAAGCTCAAAAGATTCTTCCTCCCAAGAGATTTTCCTGGTTACCCCCAACTAGAGGTGATCTTTCTCACCTCTAAATTCCCAAACCCTTTTGTACTATTCCTTTGGTGTTCATCACAAACTACACTGAGCTAAATATTTATGCCCATCTTTTACTATCTGATAGAAAATAAATTCATTAAGTATAAGTATCCTGTTTAATTCACCATTATTTCTCTCAAGAAGTCTATCATATTGCTTTACCTATGAAAGGAACTCAATAAGCAGTTTGGGAACACATGAATAGGAACTGCACTCTTTGCTTTTTACCCATTTAGTTAGCAGTTTCTCTCCAGCCCCCTTATTCTTTGCTCTTTTGGGTATCCATTAATATAAACTGCAGACCACCCATCAAATCCAAAGATAAAGTGAAACAGTTCAAAAAATATCCAGGGGCTTGGAAAAGGAAAATGGTTAGAGTAAATGCTGAGTGGGAAACTTCCTGTTTCCTTTATTGAAGGACTTTAGCAGGAGCACCTAGTACAGTGATTGCACAGAGTCAGCACAACAATAAATACTAGATGGATGAATAGATGGATGGATAGTTGAAAGGATGGTTGAATGGGCAGGGGGACACTCTCAAAGAGTTTTTGCACTTAATTTAGTATAGAGAGGCTGGATATCAGTTCTTGCTCTTCATATCTTGAAGACTGAGCATACCTTACATATATGTTCATTTTTTCAATTGAGGAATATTCACATAACATAAAATTCACCATTTTAACCATTTTAAAGTATGCAATTGAGTGGCTTCCAGTACAGTTACAATGTTGTGCAACTATCACCATTATCTACTTCCAGAACATTTTCATCAGCCCAAAAAGAAACCTTGTACCCATTAGGCAACATATTTTCATTTGTAGCATTCACTTCAACCTAACAATGGAATATTAGTTGAGGTCGTAATATAGGAAGCTTACCTACTATGAAAATCAGTAGGTCCCAAATCAGAATGCTATTCAGGGTGTGGTAAAGTGAATGTTGAAAAGAAAGCTAACAGAGGTAACTTCTGCATCTTCAAAAAAAGAAAAAGTGAGGTACTCAAAGGAGAGCAGGGAGGTCATTCCAGTTGAAGCAAAGACTGACTTGCATTGATGATGAATGAGTTTGGTTTTGTGCCTGGAGGCAATGCTACAGAAATTTTTTTCTTTAAACTTTTTATTTTGAAATACCTTCAAACTTACAGGATGGTTGCAAAAATAATACAAACCCCATACAGAGAACTCCAACGTGCTCTCTCTCAGATATAAAGATTCACCAATTTTAACTTTTTGTCATTGATCCGGTTTGCTAAAGCTGCCATTATGCAAAATACCAGAAATGGATTGGCTTTTATAAAGGGGGTTTATTAGGTTACAAATTTGCAGTTCTAAGGCCATGAAAGTGTCCAAACTAAGGCATTAACAAGAGGATAACTTCACTGAAGAAAAGCCAATGGCCTCTGGGGTTCCTCTGTCACATGGGAAGGCACATGGCCGGAGTCTGCTGGTCCTATCCCGGGGTTAGATTCTGGTTTCCGTGGCTTTCTCCAAAATGTCTCTGGGCTTCTATCTCTCTTAGCTTCTCTCTCTCAGCTCCTGTGCATCCTTGCTTGTTTCTCTCTAAGTGTCTGAGGGTCCTCTCTTAGCTTCTCTGGGGCAATCTCTGGCTTCATCTCTTAGCTTCTCTCCTGGTTCTGGTTTCAAACGACTTTCTCCAAAATGTCTCTGGGCATTTTCTATCTAAGCATCTCTCTGCTCTCTTCAAAATATCTCTGCCTTTTATCCTCTCATAGAGGACCCCAGTAAAGACAGTTAAGATCCACTTTGATTGGGCGGGATCACACCTCCATGAAAACAACCCAACCAAAAGATCCCACCCTCAATAAGTCTGCACTCACCGTAGTGGATCAAAAGAACATAGTCTTTCCTGGGGTACACAACAGTCTCAAACTGGCACAGTCATACATGCCATATCATTCTATCTATCCATCTATTTGTCCATCCAACCATCATGTATCTATCCATCTATCATCTATTTATCTATTTTCTAAACATTTGAGAGTAGCTTATTTACATTATGGCTACAAAATATTTAAAACCAGAAACCTTAGAAAAACCTGATAAATGCAGTTACTAGGAATGGAGGTAATGAAGTGTCAGCAGCTAGATTAGCTTTCTGGCACTGGGAACCTTAGGTTAATAAATTCTGAGTGATATTTTCAGAAGTCCTTATACAATTTTCTGCTGTTTTATTTCCCTGCTCTCCTCATTATCTTTTGCATTCTGCATATGGTCGCTTGCTTCTTCAGTTTTTTGTTTTCATTTTTGCTTTTGTTTTTGCCTTACTCTCATGAGTTATTTGTACTTATTGGGAAATGCTCTAAATTTTGCTTTATAGAGAAGGTAAAATCCTGACTTCTAGCTAGTAGACACTATGCCCTAGGAAATGACTCTCTAAACTATTACTTATGCATGGTGCAATGTGTGTAAGCTGCTGTCTCTATGGATGTTAATTGTAAAATGTCAGTGAAAAGACCCAGTTCCTGCTGCTGCCAAGTGCTCTAATGTTCAACTGGGACATAATTTTTGACACTGACAATTTAAAATTCAGTGGCTGCCCTCACTAGTGGACTCAAAAAGTCATAAAATAATGAAAATGTATTGAATTTATTTAAAATTTATACCACTCATGAGAAGCAGAATGACAAGATGGAATAAAGCATCAGATGGGACATAGAATGAAACAAAGACACTGCATTTGAAGAATAGCAAGTGGTCCACTTTGGCTGAGATATTTCCAAAAGGAAGGGAAATACTGGAGGGTGAGGACAAAAAAGCAGAATGGAGTTATATTCTTTGGGGGCTTGCATACCAAGGTAAGGAGTTGGTACTTAATTTGGTGAATAAAGGAGAGCCATAGATGTTTTTTGAACAATTTACTATGATTAGAGCTGCTTAATTCATTATCAATGTGTAGGCTAGGTTTAATTAAGGAGCTAGAGGAGATCAGAGAACAAGTTTATAGTGTGTAATAGAGACAGCTCACTGACTGATAAAAATCTGTGCATTCCTGCCATGGTGTAGAGTTGGTGCTTGAGAGTGGGTATACAGATGGACGTTTCCCAGCTTCCTTCCCTCCATCCTGCACCTAAGAGGGATCATGTGATTAATTCTTGCCAATGGAATGCAAGCTGAACTGATGCTTATCATTTCCTGGTTAAGATGGTTAAGTATGCATTATCCCCCAGGCTTTCTCTTTCCCCCTATCTACCAGCCCCTTGATACCAAGGAAACCTTGAAGCTACAAGAAGGTAGAACCATAAGATGGAAGCACAGAACTTTTCCCTACTCCCGGGAATTTTTAAAGGTGTAGGACCATGTTTTCGGAACCTCTTGGTTTAGTTACAACATGAGACTCACAAGCACGAATCATAGAATTCACTTGCAGGGAAGCTAGTTTCTTGGCACAGAGAAAAGCTGGGAGCTACACTCTCGACATTCCTGTCTTTCTCCGTCTCACATGTTTCTTCACATCTCCTACCTTAACATCTTGTCCCAAGCAGAATCTGATGTGGTAGTATGCCTCAGTCATTAAAATCCTTATGGAATTTAAGGAAGAACTGATTGTTGACTCATTTTCTGGTATAGTGAATTGGGAAGGATCAGGCAGAGGGCCCAGACCAGCCAGTACTCAGCCTTCAAACCAAAATTCCCCAAGAAAATCAGAGTGCCTTGTTCCATAAAGTGAGTTGGGGAGTCCTTAGTGTCTGGCAGGGTTATGGGAAGCAGACAGGGCAAGAGCAGGTCAGGGCCCAGTCAGAGCATATCCTTGTGTGAGGTAAAGATGTCCCACAGAGATGAGCAGAACTGAGAGAGAAAGAGAGAGATTCCTTCCCAAAACCACTTCAGTTGTGATGTCTTTCCACATTTTATTTCTAGTATGTAGGGGTCCAACCAATAAATTCCCCTTTACTGAAGTAACTTGAAGGAGTGAGTTTAAAAGGTGAAATGGTATGACATTTAAACAAGCTTACAGTAAAGGCTCCCATAAGCTTAAATCACCAATGTTGGAATTGCTCTAAATTCACTTCCAATTTTCATCAATATACAGCAATATATTTTTTACTTAGCTGTAACCAGTATATATATCTATTCCTTGTCCTTTTTTCACCTAACATTATTTTGTATTCATATTTCCAAGTAGCAGCATGCTCATGTCATTTTTTCCATCTATGTATCATGCTTTTGAGTTGATATGTCTAGTTAAGGATATTTGGGTAGTTTTCTATGATTCGCTATTACTAATAAACAGTGCTATAAACCTCTTTGTACAAATTTCTCTCTTTTTAAAACATTTCGCTGGGAAATTAACTTCTTCCCAATTGGGAGATCACTGGTTAAAGATACCAATAGTGTTTTCATTTTTATTACCGGGTGCCAGATTGTTCTTCAGAAAGATGAATATCTTGTTGAAAATGAAAGTAACCCAAAATATATTAAATTTTTGCATTTAAAAGGAATAGAAGCATCTATAAACCTATCCTGAAGAAATACTCAAAGGCATATATGATTTATATAAAGAATACTATTCATAATACTGAAATCATACAGAAACCAAAATAGACCATTGGGGAACGTCTCAATAAATTATGATATATAGATAGATAGATATTGTATATATATGGACTGTTTTCTTGACATGAAAATGATGTTTTCAAAGAATGTTTAATGGCATAAGAAACACTTATGATATAAAAGCAAGTGAAAAACATGTTACCAAACTATTGGCAATATAATTTCAATTGCATAAACAAAATAATTGTGTATCTGCAAATATATGCATACAGAAAGACTGTAACGAAATACACTATAACGTTAATAGTGATTATCTCTCAGTACAATGCTTTTATTAGCATGTATACGTTTTATAATCAGCAATAGTAATAAATGTTAATTTTAAAATTAAATTATCAACATAGTGGAATTCTGGACAGACAACAATACAAAGAATAATGAAATTAAAAGAATTAAACAATCTATTGGTCAGTCAAACATGAGTGCCAACTTTCCTTCTAACTTGGCTTGAAAGCAAGTACACATAAACATTATAATAAGAATAAGGAACTAAGAAGATCCAGGACATGACAGAAAATTTTAGAGCTTGAGGAGGAAATATCTAGTGGGCAAGCTCCAATTCAGAGACTTTCTTTAGTCAATAAACTCAAACATTTTTTTTCATTCAGAAGTTTGACCCTTGTCATTTACCATCATCTACATACACAAAGGACATGAATGGTTCTCAAGTATGTTGAGGGGAATTCTATTAAGGTAATTCTAGCGCTGACACAGATAAACCCCACAATCTTGTTGGCTGAATACCATAGAAGTTTTTATTTCTTGCTCATGTGAAGTCCAAAAGGGTGTTCCTGATCAGGTGGCCTTCTATATAGTCACTCAAGGACCCAGGTTACTTCCATCTTGGGTCTCCACTTACTTCTTCCAGAGTCCTCCACACTCATCCAACATATTCCACTTCCTCGAGTTTAAGCTACCTTTCACTACAAAGGATACTAGGAAATGCATTCTGTGAGCACAGGAAGAGGAAATGGGTTTAATGAGTAGGAATGCAGTCTCTACCAAAAGGATCTAAAATAATTTCTTTATTCCTAAAAACACTAGATCACATAATCTAGGTTTTTCCAACTTAATTAATCTAAATAGCCAAGAAAGAAACTTGTAATGAGGCAAATTCCTCATTGCCAGGCATCATGTTGACATATTTCAAAATGGATCAGAGCGAAAGTGTTTCAGCTCAGTGTGAGAAAGATTTCTGAACATCTACCACCTGTGACAAGCAAAGCATGTTCAAAGATGAATAAGACTTAGGTCTGCTTTAAAGGATCTTTTCTTCCATTTTTTTTCTACTTTTAATTTTGAAATACTTTCAAACTTACAAGACAGTTACAAAAATAATACAAACCCCATACAGAGAATTCCAACATACCACTATTCCCCCATACCCAGATCCACCAATTTTAACATTTTACCATGTTTGCCATATTATTCTATTTTCCATCACTCTATCAATCCATCTATCTGTCTGTCTTTCTGTCTATTTATCAATTCATTTTCTGAACACCTGAGGGTAGGTCATATACAACATGCTCCTTGAACACTTAATACTGCCATGCACATTTTCTAAAAACAAGGATATTCACTTATGTAACCACCTTAAGTGCAGTTAATCAAGTTCAAGAAATTTAACATTGGCAGAAAGCTTTCAGTCTATGTTACAATTTTTTCATGTGTCCCAATAATGTCCTTTGTCCTCCCTTGCTAGATCCCATCCAGGATCATGTATTGCATTTGATTATCATTGTCTCTTTTTTTTAACATACAGTTTTATTGAAATATATTCACATACCCACAATCATCCACAGTGTACAATCAGTTATTCATAGTACCACCATATAGTGATGCATTCATCACCAGAATCAATTTTTGAACATTTTCCTTATTCCAAAAGAAATAAAAATAAAAGTAAAAAAGGACACCTAAAACATTCCACCCCACCCCCCACCCTATTATTCATTTAGTTTTTGTCCTCATTTTTCTACTCATCTGTCCATACACTGGATAAAGGGAGTGTGAGCCACCAGGTTTTCACAATCACACTGTCACCCCATGTTATACAGTTGTCTTCAAGAACAAAGGCTACTGGGTTGCAGTTCAACAGTTTCAGGTATTTTCTTCTAGTTTTCCAATACACTAAAAACTAAAGAGGGATATCTATATAGCACATAAGAATGCCCTCCAGAGTGATCTCTAGACTCCATTTGTAATCTCTCAGCTGCTGAAACTTTATTTTGTTTCATTTCTCTTCCCCCTTTTGGTCAAGAAGATTTTTCTCAATCCCACAATGCCGAGTCCAGGCTCATCCCCAGGAGTCAAGTCCCACATTGCCAGGGAGATTAACACCCCTGGGAATAATGTCCCATGTAGTGGGGAGAGCAGTGAGTTCACCTGCCGCATTGCCCTAGAGAATCTTACAGTCCAGTAGAGAAGTTATAGACCAGTGGAACTTTCCAGTTATCTTTCATACACTAAAACTGTATACAATCAATGCAGTAAAATGTCCTTAGCAAGTTGGAAAGGGATAGATCAAAAGTAGATATGCTTTTAAAATATTGTGTCCAAAGCATATCAAAAATGAGCATATCATTTGAAGTGGATGGACTGGTGGATGGATGGATGTACAGATGTTCTGATGTAATTTCAGAGAAAATTATTGTCATCAATAATTTTCCCTTAGAAGCAATGTCATAAAAGGTTGTTTAGATTCCCAAGCAAAACCCACATCTGTCTGTCTATTTAACCCATCATGTACCTGAAGGACTTCACTCAGGGACCTATTTCAGCTGCAACTAAGCACCATCATTATTTCTATAATAAAACGCATTCTTGTTTCCAGCTAAAAAAAAACTGCTCCCACCATTCCAGCAAAGAGAATATATCCCAGTTGTGTCTGAAGCAGCAAAATATTCCTTAACATAACAGAATACATCAGGGAAGAAACAGAGTTTCCATCACAGGAGACATAGCAAGGGATAGGTATTTCTGGGCTTCAGCAGCTAGTTAATAACCATATCTCCAGTTACTCTTGAAACCCCAGAAGACTTCAGTTCACATTCTTACACAGCAACAACCACCTCTTCAGTTCACCCAGTCCCCACCTTCCCTATTAACTTATACTTGCTTATTTTATTTATTTGTTACCTGTCCCACATAGTCAGTAGTATGAAATGCTTCAAAGAGCTAAAGTAAAATAAGAATGGAAAAGTCCTAAATTTACAAAGATGGAGTGTTAAAATGAGGTTACTTCATGCCTAACATGAATCTGTTTTCTCTGTGAAGTTGTAGGTTCATTTCATCTGTTGAAAATGAAGGGGAGTAGCTGGGATAGGCAGATTGAGACAAACAATGCTGGTAGGAAATAGCTGCTACATGGCCATTGTAGGCCAGCTGAAGTTAGAGACCATAATTATCTGCGACATTGTCCCCAAAGTAGCATGATGGTCTTCAGCAGAGAGTAGCAGATTGGCTGTCAGGGAAAAGAACCCAGAAACATCTCAATAGATTTTCGTAAGAGAAGGTACATCTTGTAAAATCATTTCCAAAACTTTCCAGGCCACTTAAATCACTACCTCACAGAGCATGACAGACCCATGGAAAGTAAACGGTCAAATTTTTCAAATGAACTATCATTATCTCAGAATGGCATGTTCTAAAAGTTTACTTAGGTGGAAAAAGGTTTCACTGGGGACCATTTAAATCTTGTGGCAGTTTCAAGAATAACATTTTTTGAGGAGAAACTGCTAAACAAAAATGATCAAAAATTTCCTTTGGTAACTTTTCCAGAAAAAAATAAATACTACACAGGAATTACTGTGAATAAAGAGCTTGATGAAAAGATGGGTTACTCAAGGAATCTAGATAAAAATTGTGATCAAATGACTAACTTGGAAAACATGACTTTCAACTTATAAATGGCTAATTTTAAAGATTCTGTTTTTCTTTATATTTTATACAATGTTTTATACATGGGAAAGAATAAATAAAACATTTATATAACTTATAAAGCATAAGAATATGGTAAAAAATCAATGAAATCACTACCTAAGAGCTATAACATTGTAAATACCTTGCATCTACTTATATATTCTTCTGTATCCAATACTCCTGCTTCCTGAACAGAAGTATTTACAATCCTGAATTTTGTATTCATCACTCTATTCCTTTTTATAGTTTTATCAAATATATGTGTGTGATTAAACACTATGTTATTGAATATTCCTGGCTTTGAGTAAGAAAAAGCTATATATTGCATGTATATAAACATTTGGAACTTGCTTTTTAAACGTAACATTATGCTTCCAAGAATAATCCATGTTGATTCTTGGAGATATAGTTCATTCATTTCTGCTACTGCATAATATACCATTTTATACATATAACACATTTAATCCATTGTTCTGTGGCTATATATTGGTTGGGGGTTCTCATGTGTGTATAGCTCCTGGAGTAAATAGGACAGATTTATTTAAGGTATTTACATAGCTTATAAAGTAAGAAAATGTTTAGCATTACAACATAAATGCCAAAATTTTTTCTGGAATGGTTAAACGAATTTACAATCTACTAACAATATATGAGTTCCGATTAATCCAATACTATCCAACAATC
Source organism: Choloepus didactylus (assembly GCF_015220235.1). Lineage (NCBI taxonomy): Eukaryota > Metazoa > Chordata > Mammalia > Pilosa > Megalonychidae > Choloepus > Choloepus didactylus. Next base: position 42,054,661 of record NC_051334.1, on the reverse strand, counting down.
GGTATTGTCAGACTGCATAATTTTACAAATATAGTGGGTATAAAATCATATTTCATATGAATACATGCAACAACATGGGTGGCTCTCAAAACATTATGCTAATTGAAAGAAGTAAACACAAAGACTAAGTACTGACATAAAAGAAAAGTTCTGATACATGCAACAACATAGATGAACCTTGATGACATCATATTGAGTAAAATAAGCCAGACATAAAAGGACAAACATTGTCAGAATCTAGAATATAGGTTACCAGGAGATGAGGTGGGGATAGGGAATAGGGAGTTAAGACTTAAAATATACAGAGGAAAAAAAAAAAAGACTAAATACCATATGACACCATGTATATGAAATTCTAGAACAGGTCAGTGGTTGCCTGGGGCCAGGGGAGGGGATCAACTGCATGAAGTTCAAGGAAACTTTTTGGGGTGATGGAATCATCCTATATCTTGATTGAGATGGAGAGTACTTGACTATATGCAATTACCAAAATTTATCAACTGTGCATTTAAAATGAATGATTTTATTATATAAAATGTATACCTCAATAAAGCAAAAAAAAAAGTATTTTTAAAATCATGTTTCATTTTGGTTGCAATTTCCATTTCCATAATTACTAATGAGAGTGATTGTAGTAGACTCTCATTATATCCTCTTTATTGGGGTAATGCATTTTCACCCTAGATGCTCTGAATACTGGCTGCTAATGGTTCACAGCTTCACTCTTCTCTGGAGAACTGCCCAGGGAAAATGGGAGTCACAATATCCCAGCCCCTCTTTTCAAATGAGAAAAATTTTTGGTGCCATCCATGCCCCAAAGGACCCCAAGGAATCAGGCTGAAATTGCATCTCTGTTTACCTTCTTCCCCTGCTTTATCCTGGTTCCCTCACTTCCTTACAGGTTTCAACTTAGAACACACTCTTGCTCAAAAATCCCTGTCTCAGACTCCCACTTGACCAAGATGGTGGTGCAAGATGCTCCAGGTTTCTGTTATCCCACAAAATCTTTGTGCAACTAGCAAAAACTGGCAGAGCCAACTTCTTCAGAACTTTGGAAAATAGTTAAAGGGTTGCAGTAACTGGGTGAATGCCAAATAAGAAAATGCAAATAAAACATGATAGGAATAGCTTGTGAAACCCTTGTTGGCTCCTCACTATCTCCTCTGTGGCATGATGTGGTGTTAGCCTGTGCTCTCATTGTGAGTCCCTGGCCCTGTTCTGGAGGGAGCAGAGTAGTGTCTATGTGCACACTGGGGTGTCAATATGTTGGTGCCAGTCTACTGGGTGGCAACATGACAGACTGAACCAGAACTTGCCCTCCAGGCAGAAGCAGCTTGGTCACAGCTAAAGCTGTGTAAAAAATAATTAAATCACATTTGCCTGGGGCAAAAGATTACCATCTTCAAGACATATAGTAGAGCACCTGGGAGGGAAGGAAAGTCTATTTCATAAGATGTAGAGGGGGCATCCAGATTCCTGTAAACAGAATAATCCCTAAGTCCATCAACACATGTCCAGGACAAGACACAGGCTCAGAAAAGAGAAGACTTTGAACTTTCACCTCAGGTTGATCTTCTTGGTAGGAGGGCTAAACTCTGAAGGAGATGACCAGCCAAATCAGAGGCAATTTGCAAAGGTGGTGAAAGGTGTTTTTTGCATTGGTTTCATTGTTTTAGTTAGCTCCTGGCACTCACAGATATCTCTTTGATATCACTAGCTAGATACAAACTTAAGGAACAGAGCACTTGGAATAAATGGGAGCATTAACAGATGAACATATGAAAGTATACAGTGTGGAACAAAGATTACTAGACATGCAAAGAAACAGGAAGTGATGGCCCATTCAAAGGAAGATAAAACTTCAGAAACAATCAACAAAGATTTGGGACATACCACAAAAACACTTTTAAAAAATGATCTTCAATATGCTCAAAAAGTTAAAGGAAAACACAAAGGAAGAATTAAAAGATATCAGGAAAACAATTAATGAACAAGGTGAGCCTCTCAATAAAAAGATAAAAATTTTTTAAAGGAACCAAATATTAATACTGAAATTGAAGGCCACAATAAATGAAATGAAGAATTCCCTGAGGGTTTCAACAGCATATTAAAGCTGGCAGAAAAAAGAATCAGTGAACCCAAAGAGAAGACAATTGAAGTGATTCCGGGTGAGGAACAGAAAGAAAACAGAATGAAAAAAAGTGAACACAGACAAAGAGACCTGTGGAAAAACATCAAGCATACAAATATATGCACTATGGAAGTCCCAGAAGAAGACAATAGAAAGGGTTAGAAGGAATATTCAAAGAAGTAATGGCAGAAAACTTCTCAAATTTAATGAAAGACATTAATATATATATTCAAGAAGCCCAGGAACCCCAAATAGTATATACTCAAAGAGAATCATGCCCAGACATATTATAGTAAAACTGTCAAACACAAAGGACAAGGAGAGAATTCTGAAAGCTGCAAGAGAAAAGCAGATTGTTATATCTAAGGGACCCCCAAAGATTAAGTGCTGATTTGTCATCAGAAACCATAGAGACAAGAAGGCAGTGAGATGAAATATTTAAAGTGTTGAAAGAAAATAATTGCCAACCAAGAATTTTTTATCTGGAGAGATTGTCTTTCAGAAATGAGGACAAGATTAAGGCACTCCAAAACAAACAAAAACTGAGGGAGTTCATCACCACTAGACCTTCCCAACAAGCTATGCTAAAGGGAATTCTTCTGACTGAAAGGAAAGGACAGTAGACAGTGGATCAAAGTGGCCTAAAGAAATAAAGATCTCTGGTGAAGGCAACCATATGGGTAATTATAAATACCAGAATTATTGTATTGTATATTTGGTATGTAACTCTACTTTTTACTTCTTACAGATTCTAAAATGCATAAAATGCAATGATAAATCTATAGTTTTGGAGGACATTGTATTATTCAGGGTTTTACAGGGAAATATATGTGTGTATATATATATATATATATATATATATATATATATATATATGTAATGAGATTTATTGTAGAAATTGGCTCACATGACTGTGAGGATTGCCAATGCCAAATTCCATAGGGCAGACCACAAGGAGGGAACTCTGATGAAGTTTTCAATGAACTCCCCAGGAGGAGGTGACAGACTGAAGTTGAGAAAGAAATTTTTTCTGACTGCTGAAATAATCAGTTCTCCCTTTAAAGCCTTCAACTGATTGGATGAGACTTCTCTCCTTGTTGAAGGCAACTTACTTCATTGATTGTAGATGTAACCACTCATAGATTCAATCAATTGACTAATGGTTTAAAACCATCAAAAATCATCAGAGAAACAATCAGGCCAGTGCTTGCTTGACTAACAGATGGACATCACAACCTAGCCAAGCTGACACATGAACTTAACCAACACAGACATACAATGTATAAAGATTTAATTAGTAACAAGCACAACAATTAGGTTGGGATATGGAGGGGTATAGGAACACTGTGTATGATATTGAACTTAAATTGGTATCAAATATAATGTGACTGTTATAGATTTTGGATGTCAAATATAAGCCCAATGGTAACCACAAAGAAAATACCTGAAAAATATACAAAAAGAAATGAGAAGGGACTCAAAAAGGTACACACACACAAGAAAAAAATCAAATAAATGTGAAAGTAGGCATTAATAGAATTAGGAGCAAAAAAGGTATGACTAACAAAGGCCAAACAGCAATATGATAGAAGAAAGTCTTGCATTATAAGCAGTTATTTTAAATGTAAATGGATTAAACTCTCCAGTCAAAAGGCAGAGATAGGCAGAATGGATAAAAAAAGAAAGACCCAACTAAATGTCGTTTACAAGAGAATCACCTTAAATTCAAATTCACAAGTAGGCTGAAAACAGAAGGATGGAAAAGAATATCCCATGTGTGCCAGTTTGGATGTATTATGTCCCCCAAAACATCATGTTCTTTGATGCAATCTTGTGTGGGCAGATATATTAGTGTTGATCAGGTTGGAATCCTTTGAGTGTTTCCATGGAGATGTGACTCAATCAATTGTAGGTGAAATGTTTGATCAAATTATTTCCATGGAGATATGGACCATGCCCATTCAGAGTGGGCCTTGATTTAATCACTGGAGTCCTATAAAAGAGTTCACAGACAGAAGGACCTCAGACCAGAGCTGCAGCTCAGAGACACAGTTTGGAGACAGTTGCTGAAAGCAGATTTTTGCTGACACTTTGGGGATGCTAGCCCAGTATTTGCTCCAGAGAAGCTAAGAGAAGACAAAATGCCCAAGAGCAACATTTTGAAGAATGCACAGGAGCTGAGGGAGGAGCTGGAACACAACCCAGGATCAGCAGATGCCCGCTACATGCCTTCCCAGCTAACAGATGTTTTCCGGGCACCATTGGCCTTCCTTCGGTGAAGGTATATTCATGTTGATGCCTTAATTTGGACATTTTCATGGCCTTAGGACTATAACTTTGTAGCCAAATAAAACCCCTCTGTAAAAGCCAATCCATTTCTGGTATTTTGCATAATGGCAGCATTAGCAAACTGGAACAGATTTCATGCAAACAGTAGCCAAAAGAGTGCTATGGTATTTATACTAAGATCAGATAAAATAGAATTTAAGTTAAAAGCTGTAACAAGGGACAAAGAAGTACACTACATACTGATAAAGGGGTCAATTCAACAAGAAGATATAACAATTATAAATATATCACCACCTAACAGCAGAGCCCCCAAAACATATAGCACATATTCACGGATTTGAAGGAAGAAATAGGCAATTCTACATTAATAATAGGAGACTTCCATATACCACATTAAATAATGGATAGAAGATATAGATGGAAGATGAAAAAAGAAATAGAATACTTGATGATACAGTAAACCAACTAGACCTAACAGACATGTGGAAACTCTTCACCCAACAACAGCAGAATACACATTCTTCTCTAGTGCACATGAATCATTTTTCAGGATAAACCATGTGTTAGGTCACAAAACAAGTCTCAATAAATATAAAGGTATTTATGTCATACAACATATCTTCTCTGACTAAAATGGGATGAAGCCAGAAATTAAGAACAGAGGGAGAAATGGAAAATCCATATATATATGGAAGGTAAACACCACATTCTTGAACAATCAAAGAGTCAATGAAGAAATCACAGGGGAAATTAGGAAATATCCTGAGGTGAATGAAAATGAAAACACAACATAGCAAGACCTATGGGATACAGCAAAGGTCCTGCTGGAGGGAAATTTGTAGCTCTAAATACTTATTAAAGAAGAAAAGAAGAATGCAAGTCACAGACCTAACCTCACACATGAAGGGAGTAGAAAAAAAAAGAGCAAACTAAACCCAAAGTGAGCAGAAGGAAGGAAATAACAAAGATAACAGTGGAGATAAATGAAATAGAGAATTAAAAAACAATAGAAAATTAACACCTTTCTCTATGTACATCAGAAGCTAACACGTTTCTCTATGTATGATATATTTTACAATAATGGAAATGACTGAAGTTACGGAATTGTGACCCATGATATTCTTTGAAATTTGCTCTCTGACTGCTTGTTAAATCATACTTTGAAAGTTATCACTGTTATGTATATGTTAAAGTTCACAATAAAAATGCATAAAAACAAGAGAGAATCAACAAAACCAAAAGTTGGTTCTTTGAAAAGATCAATAAAATTGATGAAATTTTAGCCAAACCATCAAAGAAAAAAAGAAAGAGAACACATATAACTAAAATCAGAAATGAAAGGGGGGACAGTACCACTACCCCCACAGAAATAAATAGGATTATAGGAGGATACTATGAACAATTATATGCCAACTTAGACAACCTGGTGAAATGGGCAAAGTCCTAGGAGCTCACAAACCACCTATACTGACTCAAGAAGAAATAGAAGATATCAACAGAACAAAAATAAGTAAAGAGATCAAATCAGTAATCAAAAACCTTTCAACAAAGAAAAGTCCAGGACCAGATGGCTTCACTGGTGACTTTTACCAAATATTCCAAGAAGAATTAACACTAATCCTGCTCAATATCTTTCAAAAATTTGAAGAGCAAGGCGCACATCCTATCTCATTCTGTGAGGCCAGCGTCATCCTAATATCAAAACCAGACAAAGATGACACAAGAAAATTATAGACAAATATCCTTTATGAATATAGATGCAAAAATTCCAACAAAATATTCACAAGCCAAATCCAACAGCACATTAAAAGAATTATACACCATGATCAAGAGGGATTTATTCCAGGTATGCTGTTCAACATAAGAAAATCAATTAATGTAATACACCATATTAATAGAATGAAGGGGAAAAAACACGATCATCTCAATTGGCACAGAAAAGGCATTTGACAAGATCCAGCACTCCTTCTTAACAAAAACACTCAGAAAACTAGGAGTAGAAGGAAATGTCCTCAACATGATAAAGGGCCTGTTCTAGTTTGCTAATGCTGCTGCAATGCAAAATACCAGAAATGGATTGGCTTTTAGAAAAGGCGGTTTATTTGGTTACACAGTTACAGTCTTAAGGCTACAAAGTGTCCAAGGTAAGGCAGCAACAATAGGGTACCTTCACTGGAGGATGGCCAATGGTGTCCAGGAAACCTCTGTTAGCTGGGAAGGCATGTGGCTGGCATCTGCTCCAAAGTTCTGGTTTCAAAATGGCTTTCTTTATCTAGTGTATGGATGAGTGGAGGAATGGGGATAAAAACTAAAGGACAAATGGGGTGGGATGGGGGGATGATTTGGGTGTTTTTTTTCACTTTTATTTTTTATTCTTGTTCTGGTTCTTTCTGATGTAAGGAAAATGTTCAGAGACAGATTGTGGTGATGAACACATAACTATGTTATCATACTGTGGACAGTGGATTATATATCATGGATGATTGTATGGTGTGTGAATGTATTTCAATAAAACTGAATTTAATAAAAAAAAAAGAAATTAACAAAAAAAAAAAAATGGCTTTCTCCCAGGACGTTCCTCTCTAGGCTGCAGTTCCTCAGAAATGTTACTCTTAGTTGCACTTGGAGTATTTGTCCTCTCTTAGCTTCTCCGGAGCAAGAGTCTGCTTCCAATGGTCGTCTTCAAAATGTCTCTCATCTGCAGCTCCTGTGCTTTCTTCAACGTGTCCCTCTTGGCTGTAGCTCCTCTTCAAAATGTCACTCACAGCTGCACTGAATTCCCTCTGCCTGTCAGCTCATTTATATGGCTCCACTGATCAAGGCCCACCCTGAATGGGTGGGGCCACACCTCCATGGAAAATATCTCATCAGAGTTACCACCCACAGTTGGGTGGGGCACATTAAGCACTCAAAGAATTCCAATCTAATCAGCACTAAAATGTCTGCCCCACAAGATTGCATCAAAGATAATGGCATTTGGGGGACATAATACATTCAAACCGTCACAGGGCCTATATGAAAAACCCACAGTTAACATCATACTTAATGGTGAAAGACTGAAAGCTTTCACCCTAATATCAGGAACATGACAAGGATAGCCAGTGTCACCATTGTTAGTCAACATTTTACTGGAAGTTCTAGCCAGAGCAAATAGGCAAGATTAAAGAAATAAAAAGCATCCAATTGGAAAAGAAAAACTTTCCCTATTTGCAGATGACATGACTGTACAAATGGAAAATCCACAATAAAGCAACTAGAGCTAATAAACAAATTCAGTAAAGTGGCAGGGTACAGGATCAACACACAAAAATCAGTGATGTTCCTATACATTAGCAATGAACAACTTGAAGAGGAAATCAAGAAAACAACTCCACTCACAATAGCAACTAAAACAATCAAATGTCTAGGAATAAGTTTAACCAAGGATATAAAGGACTTGTACAGAGAAAAGTACAAAACATTTCAGAAAGAAATTAAAGAATATCTAAATAAATTAATGGACATTCTGTGTTCATGGACTGGAAGACTAAATATTGTTAAGAAGGAAAATGTACCCATACTGATTTACAGATTCAGTGCAATCCCAATCAAAACTCCAACAGCTTTCTCTGCAAAAATAGAAAAGCCAATCATCATTTTTTTTTGTTAGAGAAGTTGTAGGTTTACAGAAAAATCATGCAGAAAGTGGAGTTCTCATATACACCCCTCACACACTTAGTTTTCCCTATTGTTAACATTTTGCATGATTGTGATATCTTTTTACAATTGAAGAAACAATGTTAGTATAATTATACTATTCACTATAGTCCATAGTTTAAATTAGGGTTCACTCTTAGTGTTTTACAATTTATATGTTTTTTTGTTTTGTTTTGTTTTGTTTGTTGTTGTTGCTTTTTATTAGAGAAGTCATAGGTTTACAGAATGATCATGCATAAAATACAGAAGTCCCATACACTGCCCCACAACCATCACCTTGCATTGGTGTGGAATATTTGTTACAATTGATGATAGCACTTTTTTTTATAATTGTACTTTTTTTTAACAGTAGTTACCTTTGTCACAATTGATGAAAGATTATTAAAATAGTACTATTAACTATCATTCATAGTTTACATTAGGGATCACCCAGTGTTTTACAGTTATATGCCTTTTTTTAAATTTTTTATTCTCATAACATATACAACCTAACATTTCCCATTTTAACCTCTTTAAAATATACAATTCAATTGTGTTAATTACTTTCACAACATTGTGTACCATCACCACCATTCATTATCCAAACTTTTCCATCACCCCAAACAGAAGCTTGGTACCAGTTAAACATTAACTCACCATGTCGTATGTCACTCCAACCCCTGGCAACCTGTATTCTGGTTTCTGATTATATGAATTAGCATATTCTGATTATTCCATATCAGTGAGATCGTACAATAGTCGTCATTTTGTGTCTGACTTATTTCACTCAAAATAATGTCTTCAAGGTTCATTCATGTTTTAGCATCAGAACTTCATTCGTTTTTATGGCTGAATAATATTCCATTGTATATATATACCACATTTTGTTTATCCATTTATTAGAACTTCATTCATCTTTATGGCTGAATAATATTCCATTGCATATATATACCACATTTTGTTTACCCATTTATTAGCTGATGGGACACTTGTATTGGCAATTGTGAATAATGCCACCATGAAAATCAGTGTGCAAATATGTGTATGAGTCTCTGCTTTAAATTCTTTTGGGTATATATATAGAAGTGGTGGCTGCACCATTTTACATTCCCACTATTTCTCTACATCATCACCAACACTTTTTATTCTCCATTTATTAAATAGCAGCCATTCTACTACCAAATGTGTGAAATGGTATCTCATTTTGGTTTTGATTTGCATTTCCCCAATGGCTAATGATGTTGCACATCTTTTCATGTTCTTATTGGCCTTTAATAGATCTTCTTTGAAGAAATGTCTATTAGACTATTTTGCCCATTTTTAAATTGGGTTGTTTTACTTTCTGTTATTGAGTTGTAGGATTTCTTTATATATTCTGAATATTAAACCTTTATCAGATATGTGGTTTCCAAATATTTTCTCTTATTCTGTAGGTTGTGTTTTTACTTTCATGATAAAGTCCTTTGAACCCAAAAGTTTGTAATTTTGATGAAGTCCCATTCATCTATTTTTTCTTTTGTTTCTCATGCTTGTGGTGTGAAGTCTAAGAAACCATGTCTAACACAAGGTCCTGAAGATATTTCCCTATGTTTTCTTCTAGTAGTTTTGTTTTGTAGTTTTAGTTCTTATATTTAGGTGTTTGATCCAATTTGAGTTAATTTTTATACATGTTGTGAAGTACAGGTCCACTTTCATTCTTTTGCCTGTGATTATCCAGTTTTCCCTGCACCATTTGTTAAAAGATTCTTTCTCCCACTGAATGGATTTGGCACCATTTTCAAAAAACGATTGGCCATAGATGTAAGGATTTATTTCTTAACTCTTAATTTGATTCCGTTGGTCTATATGTCTGTTATTCTGCCAGTACCACCCTGTTTTTATTACTGTAGCTTTGTAATAAGTTTTAAAATAAGGAAGTGTCAATCCTCAAACTTTGTTCTTTTTCACAATGGTTTTGTCTATTTAGGGGCCCTTATTCTCCCATATGAATTTGATGATTGGTGTTTTAGTTTCCCCATTGCAAAACAAATACCAAACAGTGGGTTGGCTTAAATAATGAGAATATATTTGCTCACATTTTTGAGGCTAGGAAAAGTATAAAGCAAGACAGTGCTTTCTCCTCGAAGACTGTGGCATTCTGGGTTTGGTGCCAGTGATCCTTGGTCCTTGGCTTTTCTGTCACTTGACAATGCACATAGCAGCATCTTCTCCTTTCTCTTCTAGGTTCCATTGACTTCCAGATCCTGCCTGCTTCCATGGCTTCTCTCTCTCTGTGGTCTTCTCTATAAGTTCCTCGGTAATACTTGATTAAGACGAATCCTAATTCAGTTGGGCCACACCTTGACTGAAGTAACCTCATCAAAAAAGTCTATTTACAAGGAGTTCACACCAATCTTAACCTTAACCCAACCACAAGAATGGAATAAGGTTAATAACATGTTTCTCTGGGATCCATAAATCCAAGCCACCCAATTTGGCTTTTCCATTTTAACACAGAAAGCTGTTGGAATTTTTATTGGGATTACATTGTGTCCATTGAGTTTTTCATTTCAACAGTTATATTTTTCATTTAATGGATTTTTTCAATTCTGTTTGGTCATGGTTTATACTATCTTGCTGCACACTTTGGTTTGTTATTGTGTTCTTTATTTCTTGAAACATTCCACACCTATCTATTCTATGTTCAATATCTGATCATTTTAATATATTAATCTATTGAGAGTCCAAAGCCATTCTTTGTTGTTTCTGCTGACCCTCACCCATGATGAATTCCCTTACTATGGGCTTCATAATCTTTGATTGTGAGCTCATTACTTCAATTTAATCAGTGGGATTTTTGTGGGCAAAAGTTGTGGAAGCCTTGCTCTAGAGAGTGTTTACTTCTGCTTCTTCCAGTAGCCAAGGGATTACTTCTGCACTTCTGAGGGGTTTGGCTCAGCACAGGATTCCCTGGATCCTCTTTCCTATTTTCTCATTTTCCCAAGGCTCAGTTTCCCAGCAGCAATGCCACTATTGCCACATATCCTCAGGGCAAATCTGTCCCACACAGCAGCCCCCTTCTCTGGTCCCAGCTCCCTGCCTCTCCAGCTCCTGTTCATAGTATATTGAGAGTGATCCTTGAAGATATTCCCATCCATTTTTTTGAGCAATTTTTGGGGACATTGCTCAAAAAAATGTGTCCTGTGCAAAATACAGTTGTTCAGAAACAACAGGTTTCTTATAAGCTCCTATTCAGCCATAATGCCAGGAGTGGAAATCTAGGTGCTTTATTTTTTAAAGTAGCCTTATTTAATTCACATCAACAAATTCAATTCATCAAACATTTATCAAATGCATACTATGTGCCAAGCAATGAGATAGGTGCTGGAGATATAAACCTAAGACTCCTTATAGGTAAACCACTCTATTAGCATCCATCACTCAAAAACAAGTGCTTTTTCCTCTTTACTTCATAGAATTTTAAACTATTTGAAAACTATTATTAACAAAATGAATATCACATTTAAAGAAAAACTCTTAGTCTTTGCTAAACTGTTTCCTTCTCCATTTCTTCAGTTTCTGCTCATAGTACTGTTATTCTATCCCTTACCTAGAATAAAAATCTCAGAAAGTACTGACTCCATCTTCTCCTTCCCTTCATCAAAGTAATCCCTTACAATTATTAACACTGCTCTGGTAACACCTCTCCCATCTGCCCCTTCCTTTCCATTCCCATAAACTCTTACTGCTACACACCTGGAATCTTGAAATTGCAATCTGAAGCTACCCCTGTCATTTTACTGGTAAATCCTAAATATACTAACCAGAACAGTTTCCTTAGGCACAGCTCCAAACACATCACTCATAGCCACAAAATTCTTCAATGGGTTCTCATTGCATAAGTATTTTTTAAACTTGATGCAAGGCAAAAAAAAAAAAAATTAAAACATTTTAGTCATCATTTTACTTAATTATAGACAAATATAAAAGTAATATAAACTCTTTATATGTAGATGTGCTATACAACCTAAACCAAACTAAAAATTAAATACAAACTGCCAAACCAATAAAAGTCAAGTTAATAATACTAATTTAATTTGACAGGTGACAAATGGCTTAAATTAAATTAGCACCTAAAACATGAGTATGGTGCTAAATGTTACAGCAAAAGTTTGTTTGTTTTCTGTTTGTTTGGTTTTTTTGACACAAATATATTGCAATGCACTTGTGATAACTAAATCCTCCCACTCCTCTATTCAAAGGCCTGGGACATCTTCAATCGTTTGGTTTCAACTGAGGCAAAGACAATAGCATCATTTACTTGTTCCACCTGCCTCTGGTTGCTTAGGAGTGCTAATAAAACAACTTAGTGGTATTTGGTGTCATCTAATCACTGAAATTAGCACAGGCTCTGAAACCTCATGGTCATTAGTTCAAAGGTGAATGTTCAGGTCATTCTGAATATATTGAATTAATTTTTTTAGGTTATCTCCTAAATGAAAATATAAAACTTTTTCAATTCTCATAGACTTTATTTAGCTAATAAAATGAATCACTGAGCAAAAGCATTAAAGGACAGGACATGTCTTCCCATATTCTCCTTTTCTTATGTCTTGCCAACCAAAACTGTTCCAAATAGAATAGCTTGAATCCTGAAGTGAAGCAGAGCCACATCTGACCCACAATGGAAATGTGGTGTGAATGAAAAATAATCCTTTGTTGTCATAAAAAGAATCTAAAAGAAAATACACACACCTTGTAGAATAGATACATAGATCCTATTTTAAGAAATACTGGCCAAAACATAAGCATTTCACATTAGCATATTTTAAAATCACAGATCATCTGCTCCAATCAACATTCACCAAATGTTTCCTCATCATTTCTATGAACAAGCCCTATACTTTCTTACCATTGACCTTGTACTCATAGATTCTCTGTCTAGACATTCCTTCCCTCCCTCCTCATCTCTGTTTCCTAAATATACACAAAGGTACAATGCTTCCTCAATTACCCCATTGTAATAACTACTGTGCTTTGTAACTCCTTAATGACACATAGCTCATCTTTCCTTATTCTACTGGTTTGAATCTATTATATCTCCAACAAAAGCTATGTTCTTTAATGCAATCTTGTGGGGGCAGACTTATTAGCCTTTTACTTAGGGCGGGACATTTGATTAGGTTGTTTCTGTGGAGTTGTGACCCACCCAACTGTAGGTGAGACCTTTTGATTAGATCATTTCCATGGAGCTGTGACCCCACCCATCCAGTGATTAGTTCACTGGAGCACTTTAAGAGAGCTTACAGAGAGGAGAAGCCCAGAGAAACTGAGAAAGACATTTTGGAGAGAAGCTGATACCTAATCCAGAATTCGCCCTGGGAGAACAAGAAAAGATGTATAGGAGCTAAGAGTTGAAGCCCAGAATTTGCCCCAGAGAAGCTAAGAGAGGACTCCCAGATGCTCAGAAATAAATGCCCCAGGAGAACCAAGCTGAGAGAAACTAAAAGAGACAGAAGCCCAGAGACATTTTGGAGAAAGCCATTTTGGAATGCAACCTGGAAGCAAAGGATCAGCAGACAACAGCCACGTGCCTTCCCAACAGATGAAGGCATCCTGGACTCCATCAGCATTTCTTCAGTGAAGGCATCTTCTTGTTGATGCATTAGTTTGGACACTTTTATGGCCTTAGAATTGTAAATTTGAAACCTAATAAATCTCCTTTATAAAAGCCAATACAAAATGAAATTGGAGGTCTCACACTGCCTGGCTTTAAAGCATACCACAAAGCTACAGTGGTCAAAACAGCATGGTACTGGCATAAAGATAGACACACTGACCAATGGAATTGAATTCAGTGTTCAGAAATAGATCCTCTCATCTATGGACAACTGATCTTTGATAGGGCAATCAAGCCAATGCAACTGGGACAGAGTTTAAGCCTCTTCAATAAGTGGTGTTTGGAGAACTGGATATCCATATCCAAAAGAATGAAAGAGGATGCCTCTCTCACACCTTACACAAAAATTAACTCTAAATGGATCAAAGACATAAACATTAGCACTAAGATCATAAGACTTTTTGAAGAAAATGTAGGGAAATATCTTAAAGACCTTGTGATAAGAAGTGGTTTCCTAGACCTTACTCCCAAAGTGTGAACAATGAAAGAAGAAATAAATAAATGGGATCTACTCAAAATTAAAACACTTTCGTACATCAAAGTACTGTCAGAAAAGTAAAAAGGCAGCATGCACAATGGGAGACAATATTTGGAAACCACATATCAGATAAGGGTTTAATATTCAGAATATATAAAGAAATCCTACAACTAAACAACAGAAAGACAAACAACCTAATTTAAAAATGGGCAAAAGACATGCACAGACACTTTTCTGAAGAGAAAATACAAATGGCTCAAAAACATGAAAAGATGCTCAACTTCACTGGCTATTAGGGAAATGCACATCAAAACCACAATGAGATATTATCTCACACCTACCAGAATGGCCATTATACAAAAAACAGAAAATTACAAGTGCTGGAGAGGATGTGGAGAAACAGGCACACTTATTCACTGTTGGTGGAATGTAGAATGGTGCAACCACTCTGGAAGGCAGTGTGGCGGTTCCTCAGGGAGCTAAGTATAGAGCTGCCATATGATCCAGCAAATCCATTAATAGGTATATACTCAGAGGAACTGAAAGCTAAGACACAAACTGACACTTGTAAACCAATGTTTATAGTGGCATTATTCATGGTTGCCAAGAGATGGAAACAGCCCAAGTGTCCATCAACGGATGAGTGGATAAGCAAATTGTGTTATACACATACGATGGAATATTATGCAGCTGTAAGACAGAACAAAGTCATGGAACATATAACAATGTGGATGAACCTTGAGGACTGTGCCAGTTTGAATGTATTGTGTCCCCCCAAACGCCATTATCTTTGATGTACTCTTGTGTGGGCAGACCTATCAGTGTTAATTAGATTGTAATTCTTTGAGGTTTCCATGGAGATATGCCCCACCCAACTGTGGGTGATGACTCTGATTGGATAATTTCCATGGAGGTGTTGGCCCACCCATTGGGTGGGCCTGAATTAAATTACTGGAGCACTATATAAGATCAGACAGAAGAAGCAAGCTGCTACAGCCAAGAGGGACACTTTGAAGAAAGCACAGGAGCTGCAGATGAGAGACAGTTTGAGGACGACCGTTGAAAGGAGACTTTTGCTCCAGAGAAGCTAAGAGAGGAAGAAAACTCCAGGAACAACTAGGAGTGACCTTTTTGAGGAACTGCAGCCTAGAGAGGAATGTCCTGGGAGAAAGCCATTTTGAAATCAGAATTTTGGAGCAGATGCTAGCCACATGCCTTCCCAGCTAACAGAGGTTTTCCGGACACCATTGGCCATCCTTCAGTGAAGGTACCCAATTGCTGATGTATTACCTTGGACACTTTATGGCCTTAAGACTGTGACTGTGTAACCAAAGAAACCCCCTTTTATAAAAGCCAATCCATTTCTGGTGTTTTGCACTCTGGCAGCATTAGCAAACTAGAACAAGGACATTATGTTGAGCGACGTTAGCCAGAAACAAAAGGACAAATACTGTATGGTCTCACTAATATGAACTAACA
This sequence comes from Choloepus didactylus, assembly GCF_015220235.1. Taxonomy (NCBI): domain Eukaryota; kingdom Metazoa; phylum Chordata; class Mammalia; order Pilosa; family Megalonychidae; genus Choloepus; species Choloepus didactylus. Next base: position 42,038,950 of record NC_051334.1, on the reverse strand, counting down.
TTAATGAGCAAACTTTGAGAGTTAAAGTTGAGAACATAGCTTATCAGGAGACAGAAAGATTGAAGAGATTGGGCATTTGATGAGGAAGGAGTATAGAATGTTCAACAGGATTGATGGTATAGATCCAGAAATGGATAGCACAGTACTGTGTGATTGTAGCAATATTGTAACTACAATGAACAAAGATGTCTCTGAGTTAAGGTGAAAGATGAAGGCTGGGGACATGTAAGACACCAGAAGGAAAGACAGATGTTAAAGAGTGGGACTGTATAACTCAGTGAAACCTAGAGTGGTCAATCATGGTGACTTAAAGTACAAATATAAAAATGTTTTTACATGTAGGAGAACAAATGAATGTCAACCTTGCAATATGTTGAAAAAGGGGTGGTATTGCAGAAAAATACAATCAATGCAAACTGGAGTCTATGGTTAACACTGTAATATGCTTCCATTAAATGTAACAAAGGCAATATATCAAAGTTAAATGTCTATAAGAGGGGGATATAAGGGAGGAGTATGGGATTCTTATGGTGGTATTATTGTCTGACTTTATTATTGTGTTGTATTGTACTGTATTGTGTTTTCATTTTTTCTTTTATCTTTTTATTCTTTTTAATTTTTTTTCAATTTTTCATTTTTAATATATATTTTTGGAGTAATGAATTTGTTCAAGTGCTGATTGTGATGATGAATGCACAACTATATGATGATACTGTGAACAATTGATTGTACACCATGGATGATTGTATGGTATGTGAATATATCTCTATAAAATTGCAGGGAAAAAATAAACAGAGGGATACAGTGCTGAAGAAAAAGTGGAGAAAGGGATGTACCTATTCACTGTTGGTGGGTGTTCTAGTTTGCTAATGCTGCCGGAATACAAAACACCAGAAATGGATTGGCTTTTATAAAAGGGGGTTTCTTTGGTTACACAGTTACAGTCTTAAGGCCATAAAGTGTCCAAGGTAACATACCAGCAATCGGGTACCTTCACTGGAGGATGGCCAATGGTGTCCGGAAAACCTCTGTTAGCTGGGAAGGCACGTGGCTGGCGTCTGCTCCAAAGTTCTGGTTTCAAAATGGCTTTCTCCCAGGACATTCCTCTCTAGGCTGCAGTTCCTCAAAAATGTCACTCTTAGTTGCACTTGGGGTATTTGTCCTCTCTTAGCTTCTCCGGAACAAGAGTCTGCTTTCAACAGCTGTCTTCAAATTGTTTCTCATCTGCAGCTCCTGTGCTTTCTTCAAAATGTCCCTCTTGGCTGTAGCAAGCTGGCTCCTTCTGTCTGAGCTTATATACTGCTCCAGTAATCAAGGCCCACCCTGAATGGGTAGGGCCATGCCTCCATGGAAATGATCTCATCAGAGTCATCACCCACAGTTGAGTGGGGCACATCTCCATGGAAACACTCAAACAATTACAATCTAATTAACACTGATAGGTCTGCCCACACAAGACTACATCAAAGATAATGGCGTTTGGGGGGATATAATACATTCAAACCAGCACAGTGGGGAAGTAGGATGGTGTAGCCTATCTGGGGGACAGTGTGGTGGCTCCACAAGAAGCTAAGTATGTGGGTGCCATAAGGTCCTCCAACTTCATTATTGGTTATATACTTGGAAGATCTGAGAGCAGGGATATGAATGTACATTTGTACATTGGTTTTTATGGTGGCAGTATTCATGATTTGCAATGGACGGAGGTGGCCTAAGGATACATCGACTGATGAACAGAATGGTGAACTGTAGTGTATGCATACACGAGAATATTGAGCAGCTGCAAGAAGGAATGAAGTTGTGAGACATGCAAGTAGGTGAATGGATCTTCAAGACAGCATTTTGAGTGAAGTATGCCAGAAACAAAAAGACAAACATTATAATGCCTCACTAAAACAGAATAACTATAATGTGTAAATTCTAAGAATTGAATCTTAGAGCACAAGTTATCAGGAGAATGCTTATTATAAAGGTCCCTAGATTGTAAGCTCTTACAGCAGTCACACCTATTCCTGAGTTGTAATGGTTATTTCTAAATTCTGAGATGCTGAGCTCTTGGTGTTTAACCTGATTGGTCTCTGGAACTTTGGGTATCTGTGTGACACCTGAGACTCAGAGCTTGAGTTCAGCAGCTATGAATGTCCATATTATCTCATACAGCAACTGTTAAAAAAAAGCTGAAAAAGAGTTCAGACTTCAATTAGAGAATGAAGTGGGTCTGGTTAGGACTAAGGCAAATCAGGCCAAAGGGTAAAGGATGATATTGACTGTGTTTAAAACTTCACCTTCTGTGTGAGACTAAGGGAAGAGATGTTTATTTGGTGCAGGATCTATATTTTCTGCAGCACACTAAATAATTTAACTTGTACAGTCAGTTTATTCAAACACCATAATTACATGGAACTTTGAATAGGAAGTGAGATCTAGTAAGTTTGTACAGGTTAGTGTGAAAAAGTAATTTGGGCAGAGAATAAAAATGTATTTGCAGAACTGGGGAAAAATGTAGAGATATTTAACTTCCCCACATGGGTTATTAATGATGTTCTTGCAAGCATTGAGGACCACCAATTTGGTAGGCCGAGCCCTCAATCTTGGGGCTTGCCCTTATGAAGCTTGTTACTGCAAAGGAGAGGCTAAACCTACTTACAATTGTGCCTAAAGGTCACCCCCAGAGAACCTCTTTTGCCGCTCAGATGTGGCCCTCTCTCTCTAAGCCCACTCAGGACTTAAGCCCACTGCCCTCCCCCCTACATAGGACATGACTCCCAGGGGTATAAATCTCCATGACCACCCTGGGACATGGCTCCTGGGGATGAGCCTGGAACTGGCTTCAAGGAATTGAGAAAATCTTCTCAACCAAAGGGGGGAAGCAAAATGAAACAAAATAGTTTCAAGTGGCTGAGAGACTTCAAATGGAGTTGAGAGGTCAGTCTGGAGGGTTTCTTATGTACTATATAGCTATCCATTTTTAGTCTTTAGTGTATTGGAATAGCTAAAAGGAAGTATCTGAAACTGTCAAACTGCAACCCAGTAGCCTTGATTCTTGAAGATGATTGTATAACTGTGTAGCTTACATGGTGTGACTTTGTGATTGTGAAAACCATGTGGCTCATACTCCCTTTATCCAATGTACGGACAGATGAGTAGAAAAATGGGGACAAAAATTAAGTGAAAAATAGGGTGAGATGGGGAGATGGAATGTTTTAGGTGTTCTTTTATACTTTTATTTTTATATTTTTTGGGGAGCAATGAAAATGTTTAGAAATTGATTGTGGTGATGAATGCACAACTATATGATGGTACTGTGAACAACTGACTGTACACTGTGGATGACTGTATGGTATCTTAATATATCTCAATAAAACTGAATTTTAAAAAAATGGTAAGGAAAACTCATGGTGCCCTTGCTGGCCCCTCCCCCACTCACCTTTCCCCTGCACAGTGTGAAGCCAGCCTGCACTCCCATTGTGGGGCCTTGGCCTTGTTCCGGAGGGAGCAGAATGACCTCTATGAGCATACACAGTCATCTGATTGTTGTACCAATTTATCAGGTGGCAGCCTGACAGACTGAACCAGTAAACAGTGCCTGAGGAAACTGTGGGACACCATCAAGCATACCAGTATATGCATTGTGGGAATCCTAGAATGAGAAGAAAGAAAGAAAGTGGCATAGAGAATATTCAAAGAAATAGTGGCTGAAAATTTCCTAAATTTAACAACAGGCATGAATATACACATCCCAGATACTCAATGAACTCCAAACAGGAAAAGCCTAAATAAAACCACACCACATCATGTCATGATCAAACTGTCAAAGGACAAAGGTAAAGAGAATTCTGAAAGCCACAAGAGAGAAGCAACCTATCACATACAAGGGCACTTCAATCACATTAATTGCCATCAGAAACCATGGAGTCAAGAAGGCACTGGGAAGATATATTTAAGGTGCTGAAATATATCAAGAATTCTATATCTGGCAAAACCATCTTTCAAAACTGAGAAGGAATTAAGACGTTCCCAGGTAAACAAAAGTTGAGGAACTTCATCACCTCTAAATTGGCCCTACAAGAAGTGCTAAAGTGAATTCTGCAGATTGAGATAAAAGTGAGTAGGCAATTGACTGGAGCCACATGAAAAAATAAAGGATTCCAGTAAAGATAATGACATGGGTAAATATAAATTCCAATGCTGTTGTATTTTTGGCTTGTAATTCCCACTTTTTAGTCCCTACAGGATTTTCTGGTTTGCTAATGTTGCCATTTTGCAAAACACCAGAAATGGATTGGCTTTTATAAAGGGGGCTTATTTGGTTACAAAGTTACAGTCTTAAGGCCATAAAGTGTCGAAGGTAAGGCATCAACAATAGGGTACCTTCACTGGAGAAAGGCCATTGGCATCCGGAAAACCTCTGTTAGCTGGGAAGGCACGCGGCTGTCATCTGCTTGCTCCCAGGTTGCGTTTCAAAATGGTGTTCTCCAAAATGTCAGTGTCGGCTTTCAACGGGTGTCTTCAAAATGTCTGTCTCAGCTGCAGCACCAGGTTCCTTCTGTTTGTCAGCTCTTTTATATGGCTCCAGTGATTAAATCAAGACCCACCCTAAATGGGTAAGGTAACACCTCCAAGGAAACCATCCAATCAAAGGTCTCCCCACAGTTGATTGAGTCACATCTCCATGGAAACACTCAATCAACAGATTCTAACTTAATCAACTAATATGTCTGCTCCCACAAGATTGCATCAAAGAACCTGGCATTTTGGGGGACATAATGCATTCAAACTGGCACAAGGATCTAAAAGGCAAATGCATAAAATGTAATGATAATTCAGTGGCTTTAGACTCATGATGTATCATCGTGTAATTTGTGACAAGAACTACATAAATGTGTGGGAATGGAAGAGTACAGGAACATAGTGTATGCATACTATTGAAGTTAAATTGGTATCAAAGCAAATTAGATTGTCATAGATTCAAGACATTAAATTTAAGCTCCATGTTAACTACAAACATATCAGAGAATTTGCAAATTTATAGACAGAAAGTAGAGTACATGTTACCAGGAGTGAGGACAGGAGCAATGGGAATTAATTCAAAAAGAATGCAGGATTAATGTTTTGGATTTATCTTTTGGGTGAAAGGAAATTCTAATAGTGGATGATGGTTAGGGTGCTGCAACACTGTGAATGTAATTAATCCTACTGAATGATATGCTTGGAAGGAGTTGGCATGGGAAGATTTATGTTGTATATATGTTCCCACAGTAGAGAGAGAGAGAGAGAGAGGGGAGGGGGAGGGAGATTGGAAGAATGTGGAGGAAGAGGAGGAGGAGGAGGAGAAGAGACGGAGGGTGGGAGGAACTAAAGAGATAATGACAATTAAATGCAATAAATGATTCTGGATGGGATCCAAGAATGGTGTAGAAAAGGCTCAAAAATATAATAATATACCATTGGGACTTTAGAAAAAATTGGAATATAGAATGTAAACTTTATATCAATGTTAAACTTCTTGAACTGCACTTAAGTTGATTACATAAGTGAATAGTCTTGTTCATAGAAAATGTACCTGGAAATGTTATGTGTTCAAGGAATCAAATGTGTGCAACCTGCTTTCAAAGAGTTTAGAGAATAGGTCGATAGATGATAAATGACAGATAGATAGATACAGATAAATGATAGATGATAGAGATTAGAGAGAGAGATGATGAATGATAGATATAGATAAATGATAGAGATGAGAGAGAGACAGAGAGAGAGAGAGAGAAAGGGAAAGAGAATGATATTGCAAATATGGCAAAATGTTAAAATTGATAGATCTGGATACCTGGGGGTAGGGTATGTTGGAGTGCTCTGTATGGGGTTTGTATTATTTTTGCAACTGTCCTGTAAGTTTGAAATTATTTCAAAATAAAAAGTTAAATTAAAAAGACTGTGAGTTCTGGACATGCCATAGAAATAATTTCCCTCTGTTAGTCAAATCTGATGCTTTTCCAGACTGAATCAACTTCCCTGGTGGATACAGGACATTTGCTATTCAATCTAAGTCCCTAACATTCTAACAGCTCCATTTCCTAATCACTTCTGCTTCTGGCTTTTGATCTTCCTTCAATACAGGTTTCTGATGCAGAGACTTCACCTATCTTTATGACCCAATAATTGCCTTGGATCTTCCTCCAACTCAGCCTGCCTGTTTTCTGTTTCCACTCTGTGCTGGTTTGAAACTGTTATGTACCCCAGGAAAGCCATGTTCTTTAATGCAATCTTGTGGGGGAAGAATTATTAGTCTTTTGATTAGGGTGGGACCTTTTGATTAGGTTGTTTCCATGGAGGTGTGACCCACCCAACTGGAGGTGAGACCTTTTGATTAGAACATTTCCATTGAGGTGTGATCCAACCCATCCAGTGATTAGTTCATAACAGAGCTTATGGAGAAGAGAAGCCCAGAGAAGCTGAGAGAGACATTTTGGAGAGAAGCTCAGATATGTAATCCAGAGTTTGCCCCGGGAGAAGTTAAGAGCCAACACAGACCCAGACACTTGGAGATGCTGGGAGATGCAGACAGAAGGACGTTTGGAGATGCTAAGCTAAGAGATGAAGCCCAGAATTTGTCCTGGAGAAGCTAAGAAAGGACCCCCCCCCCCCAGACACTTAGAGAGAAATGCCCCAGGAGAACCAAGCAGAGAGCTGAGAGAAGCTAAGAGACACAGAAGCCCAGAGACATTTTGGAGAAAGCCATTTTGAAATGCAACCTGGGAGCAAAGGACCAGCAGACACCAGTCATGTGCCTTTCCAGGTGACAGGTATTCTGGCCTTCCTTCAGTGAAGGTATCCTCTTGTTGATGCCTTAGTTTGGACACTTTTATGGCCTTGGAGCTGTAAATCTGTAACCTAATAATCCCCTTTATAAAAGCCAATTGATTTCTGGTAATTTGCTTAACAGCAGCTTTAGCAAACCAGAACACACTCATAGCCGTAATTCTCCTTAAACACTACCTTCGTGGATGAAAACTAGGTCAGAGGATTGACAAGCTGTAGGATACATCACCATGAAAACATTGGCCTGTCTCACCTGTGAACTCTGTCCCTAAAATATGTTTTATCTTGAAATTAGAGGCCCTCAAGTATCTGGCTCTAACTTACCTTTCCATGATAATCATCTGCCATCTTAGTGGTCAAACTTTTCCTTATCAGTCAGAAATAATGTATCAGTTAAGATGTATTCAGTTGTAAGTGACAGAACACACAACTCAAATGGGCTTTAAAAAAATTAAATGGGCTATATTTGCTCATGTAACTACAAATTGAGAGCTAGGAAGAGCCTCAGGATCAGTTTGATTCGACATGTCATCAAAGACCGACTGCCTATCTCTCTGTTCTCACTTCTGCAGGATCAGCTTTATCCTGAGCCTGAATTTCCTCTTGTTGGCAAAATGGCTGCCGCAGTTTCTGGCTTCACATTTGCATACCACATGGTCCAGATCAAGCATTCCACGCAAGAGCCCTGAATTCTCCTTAATTGGACTGCTCAAGTCATAGGCACTCCCCTGAACTAATGATATGGCCAGGGTAACAGAAGGTGCTGATCTTTTTTAGTCAATCAAGACCACCTGGAGCTTGGAATGGAGTCAGCTCTTCCCAGCATACATGGGCTATATAGGGGAGGGTACAATGAGAAAGGGAAAAGGGGAATGTATCTATTATGAATGTTCTCCTACCGGCCTATTAAACTTCTACTCATCCTTCAAGATAAAGACTTAAATGCTATCTCTTTAAAAAAGTCTTCCCAGACTCCGTCACCACACCCAAACTGTATGTGATTCTCTTTTATATTTTTAACATTTGCTAAACTGCCTTTGAGTATTGACAGAGCCTATATTTTATAATAGTCATTTAACTGCATGTGTTATGTTTCCTACTAAATTATAAATCCCGTGAAGTTGAGATCTATGCCTTTTCATCTCATTTTTTCATTCTACAAATATTTCAATAATTGAATGAAAAAATGATTGAGTCTCTCTCCACTCCCCAGAGTCTTACATATAACATTATTCTTCCTCAGAAAATCTTCCTTGGGCTATTAAAATGAGGTTATTTTTATATTTTTTCTTTAACTGCTTGCAACTGTTGACAAAAACCCAAAGACTTTAGGATTTTTATAGCCCAATTTGAAGTAAACAGTTTTTCTTTACCCTTTAAAATCTCTTCTCTGTAAATATATTAAATATATTCACCTTATTTTTCCTTCCCATCAATGTAAGTGTAAGTAAAATGACTTATAAAATGATAGTCTGTAATAGTTTGCCAGTATGTGACACATATTTGAAGCACTCTCATAATGGAATTTTTAAGTAATTAAAATTATTTCACAACTAATTAACAACAGTTTAAAACTCCATAAAGCATTCCAACTTAAGCATTCCTATTCATACTCCATCTGCCAAATATTAAGTAGAACAGTATAAAAATAGGAGAGGAGAAGCCATTTCCAATTATGCCCCCATTTTTTTAAACTTATTTAGGGTAATAACTCAGATTACTTCTCTTGATTAATAGCATTTAATATATAAAAATGACTGTAAGCATTCATTATGAATGCAGAAGAAACACAGTTTATTTCATTAAAAAAGAATAATGGGACTATCCTGGCTTTTATATTTATCTAAACAAAGGCCAATACTAGTTAGAGAAAACATCTGTCTGAATAACGTCAGAAAATCCCCAAGGACATACTTAACTACTTCTAAGCATGCATTTAGAACAGACCGATCTGTACCCATGTCTTGCAGTCCAGATGGAATGATGAAATTTCCAAGCCCCTCCTGGCATTTATTTAAATGTTTGGCTGTCCAGATACAAACTTCATCCAACAATGAGACTGTTCCAAAAAAATGATTCAAGCCATCTTCTTATCTGCAGATGTAACAACTGAATTCTGCGTGCTTTAAATCATAATATGTTAAAGTTGTTTCTATTCTAGAGTTTGAAGACCTTCAGTCATTCTACAAACGTTGGTTGGGCTCCTGCCTGCACAAGCCACTGTGCTAAGTGCTGCAAATATTGAAGGATGAATAAGATATGTCCTCCCCTTTAACGGTAGGAGAAATAGAATTTACATATGATTAACTATAATGCAATAGCAGTAAATTGCAAGAAAAAAGTGAAATTATTCAAGTAAGGGTTTAAAACAAACACTTGAGGATAAACAAAATGAGTAGTGTCATTTATAGCTGGGGAGATGAAGAATTTCTGGGGGAACTGTTATTTGACATAGAATTGAAGGGGTTAGGATTTCAAGAAGCAGAGCTACAAGGGACAAAGGGACAAAGGGACAAAGACAGGAAATATACAGTGTAATGTGGCCTGCATGACCTGTTGCAATATTTTTCACAATATGTAGCAGACACTGTTAGCACCCCTTGGAACTCACTGTTCTCTACACACCACCCTCAAACACAGACCCCTAAAGTTGGTTAATAAGTTTAGCTTCCTCACCTCTCAGGTGGTATGTTTTATACCATCCCCCAGAAATCCCCAACAGGCCTGATCCCCAGTTACCTACATCAACACCCCCTATATTGGCTATTTTCCCTTCTCTGTCTCAGTTCCCTAAGTGCCTAGTAGTGCTTCCTGAGACAACTTCCCAAATAAACTTCTTCACTCAAACCTACCCATAAGATCGGCTTCTGGGGGGAACCAAACTAAAATAGAATAGCTCAGCCAAATGGGCATGTTATTGATGACTGACAGAATGATTTATTATTTTACAGGTCCTTGGAATAAAGCAGCATTTCCCCAAACTATGAATGGTGACATATCTGTGACCATTACTTTTCCCTTCTTGGAGATTTACAATGCACATTAGGATAAGAATGGCGTTGCCTGTTTATGTCGAAATGTGCTTTCATCAATTGTAACAAATGTTCCACACCATTGTAAGGTGTTAATAATAGGGGGGTATGTGGGAATCCACAACTTCTCTAATAAAAAAAGAAGGGCATTAAAAAGTCCAGCTGGAAAAATAGAAACCTGTTTAATACTGTTTTAAGAGTTAAATAAACAAATCTATTCAGCACCCTGATTAACCTACCTGTTAAAGCCAGTTTGGGAAGTATTAGAGTTGATACTGACACACTCTTAACTTTTATGAAATTCTATTTATTCTACTATTGTGGGGAGCCAAATAAAACCATATTTGCCAGTGTCATAATATTCAGACTTTTAAGCCAAATTTTAATTTCAGTCAAGTATATTTTAGCTTGTTTGCTAATGGTGACAGATTGATTTTTAAATGCCTTAACCTGTGCAGTGTTCAATACGGTTCTCTCAGCTCACATGGTTTTCTATGAACCAATGGCCTTGAACGAGTTTTCTGTGGCTACCAACTACATTCAGAAGTAGAAAGAAGGTTAAAAGGGATTCTGGGAAGATGGCAGTGGAAACATGTCCAACACCTCACAACACAAATCCAAATGCCTCTTACCTCCTTGGAAAAGGAACAGCCACAGATCCCAGCAGGCAGGTGAGGACTTAAGTGTGAAGAAGGCCTGATCCAACACCTTGGAAGCCTGCACAAAACTTTGCTTCCCTCAAGACCTAACTTGAATCTGGGAAATCCCTGTAGCAAGAGACCCTGGGGTTATAACCAGAGCCCCTCATTTCCTGTAGATATGTTTGCTCCCTGGAAATCCAGGGGCTCATCCCACCCCAGAGGAAGGGTAGTGCCAGCCATAGGGATTGGTCCAGAGAGGACCTATGGGAGAGGTGAATTTGGAGAATAATCTTCCTTGCCAGAGAGGCTGCAAGAATCTCCAGAATGGGAGAAAATACTTGGAAATACTATTCTGATAAGGGTGTTAAATCCCCAAAATATAAAGAATCCCTACAACTCAACAACCAAAGACAAATAACCCAATTCTAAAATGGGCAAAGCACTCGAATAGATATTTCTTAAAAGAAGATATACAAATGGTCAATAAGGGAAGAGGAAATCAAAACCACAATGAGATACCTCTTCACATCCACTAGGATGGCTATTATATATTTAAAAAAAAAACAGAAAATAACAAGTGTTGGTGAGAATGCAGAGAAATTGGAAACATTGCACATTGTTGGTGGGATTGTAAAATAGTGTAGCCACAGTAGAAAATAGTTTGGTGCTTCCTCAAAAAGTTAAACATAGAATTATCATATGACCTGGCAAATACACTCTTAAGTATGTATCCCAAAGAATTGAAATCAAGAGCTCAAATAGATATTGCTACACCAATGTTCATAGCAGCATTACTCACAACAGCCAAAAGGTGGAAACAACCCAAGTGTCCCTCAACAGAAGAATGAATAAACAAAATGTGGTATATTGATACAATGGAATATTATTCAGCCATAAAAAGAATGAAGTTCTGATACATGTGACGACATGGATGAGCCTTGAAAATGTACTGGATGAAATAATCCAGACACAACAGGACAAATATTATATGATTCTGCTTATATAAAATATTTAGTCAAAGCAAACACAAATGGACAGAAAGTAGATTGGAGGTTACCAGGGGCTGGGGGGAGGGTAATGGGGAATTATTGCTTAATTGGTACAGAGTTTCTGTCTGCTGTGATGAAAAAGTTTTGGTAATGGTTGGTGGTGATAATAGTACAACACTGTAAATGTAATTAATACCAATGAATCATACACTTAAGAATTGATAAAACAGCAAATTTATATTATACATGTTACCACAATAAAAAATAAATTTTAAAAATTAGTGCATCTACTGACTGTGTTTTAAAACTTCAATTTCCATGTGAGACCAAGGGAAGAGATATTTATTTGGTGCAAGATCTATATTTCCTAAACAATTTAACTTGCACGGTCAGTTTGTTCAAACACCATAATTACATGGAACTTTGAATAGGAAGTGAGACCTGGTAGGTTTGCATAGGTTAGTATGAAATAGAGACATCCCAAAGTAATTTGGGCAGAGAATAAAAATATATATGCAGGGCCCCCCTGAGGAGCTGGGGGAAAATGCAGAGGTGTTGGGCTTCCTCACCTGGGTTGTTGCTGAGGTTTTCACAAACATTGAGGACTGGCGGTTTGATGTGCCGAGCCCTCTATCACAGGACTTGCCCTTATGAAGCTTGTTACTGCAAAGAAGGGGCTAAACCTGCTTATAATTGTGCCTAAGAGTCTCCCCCTGAGTACCTCTTTGTTGCTCATATGTGGCCCTCTCTCTCTAGCTAAGCCAGATCGGCAGGTGAATTCACTGCCCTCCCCACTATGTGGGACCTGATTCCCAGGGGTGAATCTGGACCTGGCATCGTAGGATTGAGAATATCTTCTAGACCAAAAGGGGGATGTGAAATGAAATGAAATAAAGTTTCAGTGGCTGAGAGACTTCAAATGGAGTCGAGAGGTCACTCTGGTGGACATTCTTACATACTACATAGATAACCCTTTTTAGGTTTTAATGTATTGGAATAGCTAGAAGTAAATACCTGAAACTACTAAACTCCAACCCAGTAGCCTTGACTCTTGAAGATGATTGTATAACAATGTAACTTACAAGGGGTGACAGTGTGATTGTGAAAACCTTGTGGATTGCACTCCCTTTATCCGGTGTATGGATGGATGAGCAGAAAAATGGGGACAGAAACTAAATGAAAAATAGGGTGGGATGGGGGGGGATGATTTGGGTGTTCTTTTTTACTTTTATTTTTTGTTCTTATTCTTATTCTTTCTGGTGTAAGGAAAATGTTCAAAAATAGATTGGGGTGATGAATGCACAACTATATGATGGTACTATGAACAGTTGATTGTACACCATGGATGATTGTATGGTATGTGAATATATCTCAATAACACTGAATTTAATTAAAAATTTAGTGATAAATTGAAAGAAAATATGGTCACTTTTGAGACCTACTTTGACGGTCTGAATGATCAAGAGGAAAAAATATTGCAAAATACAAAGCAAGGGACTTTTGCTTCCAGCCACAAAGGAGCAACTTGTCTTGGAATAATCTTCCTGCCAAGAACCATTATAAAAGCTGTTGCAAATACATAAAATATCTCTTTGAAATCACTGGAGAACAACAAGGCAGGCAAGACTCAAGGGGTCAAAATTCCAGAAGGTTGAGAGGTACCTTGAGGTTAGTATCACATTTGCCTTTGAATTTTCCTTTAGGACATTTGCTAGTTCATTGCACCAGGTATAGAGGCTTAGGAGAAAGCAGCAGTCATGGACTTGTAGAAATCTCTCCAGGTTAGAGGAGAAAAAGTTAAAGTTTGGTACTGCCAAAGAGGACAGACTCAAGTGAACCCCCCAAAAATCTGGCATACATCTCACCTAGAGATGTATCTGATTCTTACATTGTGTGCATACTCAAGGTGTGAGTCCCAGAAAACATGGGCAAAGCAACATCTAGGAGGCTAACGAGCTATCAGCAGTTTCACAGTGTTAGGGAATCAGAGAACAGAGTTCATGCTCAACAAAGTAGGGTAGGCCCTGTTAAACATCCAAGACTTTAAATTGAGACTCCAGAATGGAAATCTCTAAGGGTAAAAGTAATTCCCTACTAACAAGAACAAATTGAAAATAGGCCAGCCATGACAAAGCTTAACATCTACCAACTGAATCAAGGTAGTCTTCCCAGGATGTGTCTGCCTTCCAGGAGACAGTTTACATCAGTTGGAGCATCTATAATTTTTCATACACAATATCTTACATACAATTAAAAAGAAATTCTTGGTGTGTCAATAACGTAATAAATTCTTGAAAATCAAGAGAAAGAGGGCAATAAAACAGTTAAATAGGTGATTCAATTATTGAAGTTATCAGACAGGGAATTTTAAATATCTATGAATAATATACTTAAGACAGTAAAAGATGGAGAATTTCGCCAGAGCTGGAATCTATATATGTATTTTTTTAAAACTCAAATGGAATTTGAGAACTGAAACACACATTAACTGAAATTAAGAATTCAAGATGAACTAATAGCAGAAGAGAGAATTTGTGAAATGGAACATAGGTCAAGAGAAAATATCCATAATTAAGAGAAAATAAAAGATGAAAGTGCAGAACATAAACATATGGGGCAAGGGTAATGGATGTAACATGTAATTGGAGACCCAAGGAAAGGACAGAGAACAAAACAAAAATAACAATTGGAAAAACAGCAGTCAAGAACATTTTCCAAAACTAAAAAGAGACATCAAAATATCAAGTCAAGATCCTCCATGGAATCCAAGAAAGATAAATACAAAGAAACTTCATAATAAAACTACTGATACAACACAAGAAAACATTAAAAGTTTCCAAAGGGAAAAGTAGACATATCACCATCAAAGAATAGCAACAATACTGGCAACTCTCTTTAGAAAAGAAATGATGGAAGACAAAAGATAATGGAATGACATCTTTAAAATGCTTTAAGAAAAAATGCCAACATAGAATTTTACTCAGTTAAACTATTTCTAAAAAGAAAGCAAAATAAACATTCAGACAAATTAAAATGCGACAATTCTAGCAAAACTTCACTAAAAGAAATAATGAAGGGAGTTCTTGAGGCAGAAGGAAAATGATCCCAAATAGAAGCAGAGTAATGAAAGAAGAAATGAAGAAGCACAAATCTGTAACAAAATCTAAACAAATATACTGTCTTTAGGATTTGAAATAATACCTTAACACTTTCTTGTAAGATTTAAAATATGTGAAGAATTAAATACCAATATCAGTAACATAAAAAGGATATAAATGGAGTTAAAGTGTGTGCCGGTTTGAATGTATTGTGTCCCCCAAATGCCATTATCTTTGTGGTCTTGTGGGACAGACGTTTTGGTGCTGGGTAGATTTGCTTGGAATGTGCCCCACCCAGCTGTGGGTGGTGACTTTGGTGGGATACTCCCATGGAGGTCTGACCCCACCCATTCAGGGTGGGCCTTGATCAGTGGAGCCATATAAAACATGCTGACTCAAAGAGACTGAATGGAGTGCAGCTATGAGTGACGTTTTTAAGAGGAGCAAGCTTGCTAGAGAGGAACATCCCGGGAGAAAGCCATTTTGAAACCAGAACTTAGGAGCAGATGCCAGCCACGTGCTTTCCCAGCTAACAGAAGTTTTCCGGACGCCATTGGCCATCCTCCAGTGAAGGTACCCGATTACTGATGTGTTACCTTGGACACTTTATGCCCTTAAGACTGTAACTGTGTAGCTAAATAAACCCCCTTTTTATAAAAGCCAATCCATCTCTGGTGTTTTGCATTCTGCAGCATTAGCAAACTAGAACAAAGTGTTATGAAGTTCTTATATTGTTTAAGAAATGTTAAAAGTATTCATTTAGGGAAAACTGTAATACATCAATTATGCATGTTATAATCTCTGAGGTAAACATTAAAATAGTTTTATAACAGCTTTATTGAGATATAATTCATATGAATAATTTCACCCATTTAAAGTGTACAATTCAATATTTTTAGTGTAAACACAGATATGTACAATCACCATCACAGTCAATTTTAGAGCATTTTTATCATCTCAAAAAGAAACCCCATACCATCTGGCTATCACCCCCACACCCCTATACTCCCCAGCCCTAAACCATCAGTAATCTAGTTTCCGCTTCTATATATTTGCCAGTTCTTGATACTTAGCATAAATGGAATCACATAATCTGTGGTCTTTTTAACACTGACTTCTTTCACTTAGGATGTTTTAAAGGTTCATCCATGTTGTAACATATACCAGAACTTAATCCCTTTATATGGCCAAACAAAATTGCATTCTGTGGATATATCACATCTTGCTTATCCATTCATCCATTGATGGACATTTGGGTGGTTTCCACCTTTTGGCTATTATGAATAATTCTACTTTAAACGTCCATACAACTTTTGGTGTGGACATATGCTTTTATTTCTCTTAGGTAGATACCAAGGAGTGGAATTGCTGGGTCATATGGTAATTCCATGTTTAACTTTTTGAGGAACCTACTGCCACAGCAGCTGCACCATTTTACATTCCCACCAGCAATGCATGAGAACTCCAATTTCTCCACATCCTTGCCAGCATTCATTTGTCTTTTTTATAATAGCCATCCTAGTGGGTGTGAAGTGGTATCTCATTGCAGTTTTCATTTGCATTTTCCTGATAACTAGTGATGTCAAGCATCTTTTTTCATTACTTTTTGGTCATTTGTACATCTTCTTTGGAGAAGTGTCAATTCAGGTCCTTTGCCCTTTTTATGCTATTTGCCCTGTTATTATTGAGTTGTATGAATTCTTTATATATTCTAGACACAAATGCTAATTAGATATATGATTTGCAAATATTTTCTCCCATTCTGTGGGTTGTCTTTTCACTTTCTTGATAGTGTTCTTTGATACATAGTTATTAACTTTGATGAAGTTCGATTTATCCATTTTTTTTCTTTGTTACTTGTGCTTTTGGTATCATTGCTAAATCCAAATTCATGCAGATTTGCCCCTATGTTTGCTTCTAAGTGTTTAATATTTTGAGCTCTTACATTAAGGTCTTTGATCCATTTTGAGTTAAGTTTTGTATATGGTGTGAGGTAAGGGTCTAACTTCATTCTTGTGCACATGGCTATCTAGTTGTCCCAGCACCATTTGTTGAAAAGATTCTTTCCTCCAGTAAATGGTCTTTGCACCTTTGTCAAAAATAATTTGACCATAAATGGAAGGGTTTATTTCTGGACTCTTAAACTACATTCCACTGAACTCTATGTCTATTCTTATGCCAGTACCACAGTGCCTCGATTTCTGTTGCTTTGTAGTAAGTTTTGAAATGCAGAAGTGTGAGTCCTCCAAATTTGTTCTTTTTCAAGATGGTTTTGGCTATTCAGGATCCTTTGCAACAAATTTTAGAATCAGCTTGTCAATTTCTACAAAGAAGCCAGCTATGATCTGACAGAGATTGCATTTAATCTGTAGATAAATTTTGTGAGTATTGCTATGTTTAAAATATTAAATCTTCTGATCCAGAACTTGGAAAAAAGAAAAATAGAGAAATCCAAAATCATAGTTGCAGATGTTAATATACCTCTTTTAGTACCTGTTCTAGTTTGCTAATGCTGCTGGAATGCAAAACACCAGAAATGGGCTGGCTTTTATAAAAGGGGGTTTATTTGGTTACACAGTTACAGTCTTAAGGCCATAAAGTGTCCAAGGTAATGCATCAACAATCAGGTACCTTCACTGGAAGATGGCCAATGGCATCCTGAAAACCTCTGTTAGCTGGGAAGGCACGTGGCTGGCGTCTGCTCCAAGTTCTGGTTTCAAAATGGCTTTCTCCCAAGAGGTTTCTCTCTAGGCTTCAGCTCCTCAAAAATGTCACTCTTAGTTGCTCTTGGTGTGTTTGTCCTCTCTTAGCTTCTCCAGAGCAAAAGTCTGCTTTCAAAGGCCATCTCCAAAATGTCTCTGTAAGCTGAAGCTCCCCTCTCAGTTCCAGTGCATTCTTCAAAGTGTCCCTTTTGGCTGTAGCTCCTCTTCAAATTGTCACTCTCAGCTGCACTGAGTTCCTTCTGTTTGTCAGCTCATTTATATGGCTCCAGTGATTTAATTTAGACCTACCCTGAATGGGTGGGGTAACACCTCCATGGAAATCATCCAGTCAGAGTCATCACCCACAGTTGGGTGGGGCACATCTCCACGGAAACACTCTAAGAATTACAATCTAATCAACACTGATATGTCTGCCCACACAAGATTACATCAAAGATAATGGCGTTTTGGGGGACATAATGCATTCATACCAGCACAGTACCTAATGATAAAAATATCATTAAAGATGTAGAAGACAAACAACAAGATTAATAAATGTGACCTAATTAACATATATAGAACAATGCAATCAACAATTGTAATTTAAACATTCTTTTCAGGTGAATATGGAACTTTTCCCAAAATAGACCATAGGTTGGGCCATTAGGCAAGTCACAACAAATTTCAAATAATTACAATCATACATAAATTGAAACTTCTAAACATAGTGGATTAAACTAGAAATAAAATCTCTAAGTGCTTTAGAATTAATCCATACACTTCTGAATAATCTGTGAGTCAAAAATTACAAGGTAAATTAGAAAATATATGAACTACAAGCTAATGAAGATACAAAATGCCAAAAGCTTGGGGGATTCAGTTCTTAGAGAGAAACAGATAGCCATAAATGCATATATTAGAAAATAAATAAGGCTGGAAAAGCATTCATCTAAATATCCATTTCAAGAAGCTAGAAAAAAAACAGCAAATCAAACCCAAAGAAAGAAGAAAAGAAATAATAAAGATAAGAGCAGAGCTCAGAGATATAGAAAGGAATTGTGCAATAGAGAAAATTAGCAAAGTCAAAAGGTGCTTCCCTAAAGAGATAAATAAATTCAATAAACTACTAGCAAAACTGGTCAAGAAAAAGAGAGATAACACAATTATAAATTTGAGGAATGAAAAATAGGACTTCATTACAAGTCCAAAAGACATTGAAAATATAATAAGATATCATGAACAATCAATGCCAATAGATTTAGATGAAATGGATAAATCCCATAAAAACACAATTTACTTCAAGTGACACAAAAAGAAGCAGAAAATCTGAATACTATGTTAAATAAATAGAATCAATGATCTAAAACTTCCCAAAGAAAACTCCAGATCCAAATGGCTTTACCAATGACTTCCTTCAAATATTTAAGGAAGCAGTAACACCAATAGTACAGAAACACTTTCAGAGGATAGAAAAAAAATGTGGAATAATTACTTACTCATTTTATGAGGCCAGCATAACCTTAATTCCACAATCTTACACTGATATTTTAGGAAATGAAAACTACATAACAATCTCTCTCAGCAAAATTTCTAAAGAAAACATTAACAAATTGATTTCATCAATATTTAAAAAGAATAATGCAAGATGAACAAATGGACTTGTTCCAAATATGCAAGGTTGGTTTGACATTTAAAAATCAGTCACTGTAATTTACCACTTTAACAGAATAAAAAAATTTTTTTTAAATTATATGATCTCAATAAATGCAGAAAAATAATTGATAAAATTCAACACACATTCAGGATTAAAACTCTCACCAAAACAAGAAGAGAATAGAAATTTCTTAATATAATAAAGAGTATTAATTTTAAAATACTTAAGGCAAGCATCAAACATAATGATGAAATCTCAAAAGGATTATCTCTGAGGAAAGAAGGAAAAAAAAGGAAGAGCTCTATCACCTTTTTTGCTCCACACTGAACATGAGGTTCTATCCAATGTATTAAGGCAAGAAAAATAAATAAAAGTTATAAATATATGAAAGGAACAGTTAAACTGTCATTCACAGACTACAGGCATACCTCATTTTATTGTACTTCACTGTATAGCACTTTGCAGATTTTGCATTTTTTACAATTTGAAGATTTGTGACACCCTGCATTGAACAAGTGTATAAGCACAATTTTTCCAACAGCATGTCCTCAGTTCATATCTGTGTCACATTTTAATTAAAGTATGTACATTGTTTTTTAGACATAATGCTATTGCATACTTAATAGACTACAGTATAGTGTAAAACATAACTTTTATAAGCACTGGGAAACCAAAAAGTTCATATGACTCACTTGAGTGCAATATTCACTTTATTGTGGTTGTCTGGGACTCAACTCACAATATCTTGAAGGTATGCCTGTAGATGATTGTGTGTTTAGAAACTACAAAAGAAACTACAGTTAGCTTATTAGAATTAACAAGCAAATTTAACAACATCAAGGATTATAGGTCAACATACAAAAATATATGTATTTATACTATGAAAAATTAATTGAATTTTTAATGACACAATTTTAACATAGCATCTAAAAACATCTAATAACTAGGAATGAATTTAACTAAATGTGTTCAAGACCTCCTACTGTAGACAGAATCCTCAGATGACCCCCAAGAGTTCTGCCCCTTGGTGTACACAGTTTGTAAAATTCCCTCCCTTTGAGTGTGGGAGAAACCTGTGAATATGATGGAATAACACTCACATGACTATGTTACTTTACATAAACAATAAATTCTTGTTGTTAAGTTAACCTGTTGTATGGTATTTGTTTTAGCAGCTAAGAAACTAGAACACTTTTTAGTCCCAGAAAGTGGCGTGCTGCTATTGCAAATACCTAAACATATGGAAAGGACTTTGGAATTGGGTAATGGATAGAGAATGGAATAAGTGTAAGGTGCTTGACAGAAAAGGCCTAGATTGCTTTGAAGAGACTGTTGATAGAAATATGGACTTTAAAGGTACTTCCAAAGAGGCCTTAGAAGGAAATGATGAATGGGTAATATTGAAAACTGGAGGAAAGATGATCCTTGTTATAAAGTGGCAGAGAACTTGGCAAAATTGTGTCAAGGCAGAACTTGAAAGCAATGTATTTGGATATTTAGCTGAAAAGATCTCCAAACTAAGTGTGGAAAGTACAGCCTGGTTTCTTCTTGCAGCTTACAGTAAAATGTGAGAGGAAAGGGATACGCTGAGAATTAGACTCTTAAGCACAAATGAACCAGAAATTGATGATTTTTAATATTCTCAGCCTATACAGATAGGGTCCGAGACTAAGGCCAGAAGCAGCTCAATTAGGGACCTCCCTGAGCTTTCAGGAAGTGAATCTCCCAAGAACAGTGCTCCATGTGGGGATTTAACTGAACAATCCTTTGCTGAGGAGGGTGTGACTGACTGTGGATCCAGTCAGTGGAAGTCAAGATTGGAAATACTGTACAGTTATCGAGGATGGATCTGTGGAAAGATCTATCCTCTAATGATTTGGACCTCCTTGAATTGCACACAAAACTGACAGAATTTTTGCAAAATTTGTTTGAGCGGAACCACTGCCAGCCTGGACTGAAAGGGACAAAGAAGGGATGACTTCAAGGAAGAATGACTTCAAGGGCAGCACCATGGAAACAAAGGTCCAGACCAAAAAGACCTCCTCAGGGCAAGTGATCTAGCCCACCCACGTGTGTGCACAGGGTGGATTCACCCCTGCAATTGGAGAGGACAGACTATCAGCCTTAGTGGTTGGGAAGGCAGCCTTGCATCCCATTTTTTCAGGAAAAGTGCCACCACTCCAGTGCTCAGAGATAGTAGAGCCTGTGTCCCTACATTCTCAGAGAGCCTGCCGCCATCCCTATGCTCAGAGGGTGTGGGGCCTACACTCCAGTGTTTGGGGAGAGCATGGCAGCTGTGCAAGTTCTTGGAAGGGTTGAGGCTACCACTCCATCAGGTCCGGAGGACAAAACATTGATCCACAGATGACTCTCAGACCTTGAAATCTAATGGGGCATGCCCTGTTGTGTTTTTCACTTGTTTGGGACCCACGATCCCTGTTTTCCTTCCAATTTCTCCCTTGCAGAATGGAAACCATTCTGGAAGCCAATAAATTTCTGTTGTTAAGTCAACCTATTGTATGGTATTTGTTTTAACAGCCAGGAAACTAAAATAGCTTGCTTCCTCCCAGGGTCAGTACCTTCTGGCTGGACGACAATCTTTGGGGTTTCTTGGCTTTTTCGTCACATGGTAATGTACGTGGTGCTGTGTTCTCCTTCCTCTTCCAGGTTCCATTTACTTCCAGTTTCTGGCTACTACCCATGGCTTCCTTTCTGTGTCCAATTTCCCTTGCATATAAGGACTTCAGCCATACTTGATTAAGGCCATCCCTCATTCAGTTTAGGCACACTTTAATAACATCTTCAAAGGACCAATTTACAAAGGGGTTTACCCCCACAGGACTGGGGGTTGGGATCTGAATATGTCTTTTGTGGGAGACATGATTCAATCCCCAACAGAGCTATAGGGTTTCTAGAAGCTGAGCGTGAACCCTGGTTTACAGCCAGCAAGAAAACAGGGACCTCAGTTCTATACCCACAAGGAACTGAATTCTGCCAGCTACCTGAATAAGCTTGGGAGCAAAGTCATCCTTATACCCTCCAGATGAGAAAACAGCTGGGCCAACACCTTGATTTCAACCTTGTCAGAACCTAAGCTGAAAACCCAGCCACACTGTGCCCAAATGTCTAACCGACAGGACTGTGAGACAGTATATGAGTGTGGTTTTAAGCCTCTAATTTTGTGGTATTTTGTTACACAGTAATAGAAAATGAATACACCTCTACTCTGAGAACTACAAAATGTGAAGTGAGAAAATACAGAAGACATAAATACATGGAGGGATGTACCATGTTCATGAATTGCAAGACAATATTGTAAAGACGTCAATTCTCTCCAAATTGTTCTTTAGATTAAAGGCAATCTCAATCAAGACATCAGTCAGGTTTTGCATGCCTGTAATTGAAAAATGAATTCGGTGATTTATATTTGAAAATATCAAAGATGAACTTAAAGAATAACAAGATTAGAAGAATTACACTACTAGAAATCAGGACATTATAAAGTTATAATAATTTACAAATGTAATATTGGAACTAGAATAGTCAAAAAGATTGATGAAATGAAATTGAGGGCTCAGAAATAGACCCACATATATATAGTCACCTGATACATGACAAATGTAGCACTGCAATGCAGTGAGGAAAGAATGAACTTTTTAAAATAAATGACTCTGTTAAAAGGATATCCACATATGAAGAAATGACCTTTACTTACCTCACACAATACACAAAAATCAATTTCAGATGACTCATAGTTCCAAATCTGAAAATAAAGCTTCTGGAAGATAAGAGGGGAGGGGTGATATCTAACCTTGGTATAAGCAAAGATTACCTACACAGGTCACAGAATACACTGCTCATAAAGAAAAAAAATTGACTAATTGGATTTTATTAAAATTAAAAACCTGTTTTCATTAAAGGATACCACTTAAGAGAGTGAAAAGACTAGATACAGAGTGGGAGAACGTATTTTCAATGCATAAGTCTAACAAAGGTCTTGGAATCAGAATATATAAAATATTCATACAAATGAATAAGAAAAATACAGACAACCCAATAGAAAAATGGGTGAAAGCTGTCAAAAGGCACTCCACAAAATAGATATATAATTGGCCAATAAACAAATGAAAATGGATTCAATGCCATTAATCACTGGAGAAATTCTGTCAAAGCTACAATGATATATCATTGCACACCACCAGAATTGCTAAAATTTAAAACCTGAAAATACCAAATGTTGGCATGACTTGGAGCACGTGGAATCCTCATACTTTGCAGGTTGGAATGCAAATTTATATAACCACTCTGAAAATCTGTTTGGTAATTTCTGCCAAGTCTGCTAAACGTATACGCAATGACCTAGGAATTCCACTCTTATGTATAAACCCAACAGAAATACAAGCATATTTTACCAAAAGACATATAGAAAAGTGTTCAAGGCAATATAATTCATAATAGTCAAATAGTGGCAAAAAAACAGATGTCCATCAGCAGTAGCATGAATAAATAACTTGTGGCATATTCATACAATGGAATACTTAATAACAATGAGAATGAATGAACTATTGCTACATACAACAACATGGATGAATCTCACAGATAAAATGTTGAGTGAAAAAAGTCAGACACAGAGGAGTAAGTCATATTTGATTCTAAATTTTTGAGGTTCAAACAGGCAAAACTCATCTATAAAGATAAAGTGAAAATTTAGCAGTTACTTTTGGAGGAGTAATGAGTAGGGGGAAACAGATGGGAGTTTTCTGAAATGCTGGTAATGCTCTATATCTTTTCTATGTCTTGGTCTGAGTTTTGGTTAAATGGGTGTGTTCACATTGTAAAAATTCATTAAAATGTACACTTAGGATTTTGCATTTTACTGTGATTTTTTACAGTCCAATACAAAATATTAAGGTAAGAAATTCCAAGAATGCCAAATGTTGATGAGGACATAGAACAATCAGAATACTCATCCTTGTTGGTGGAAGTATAAATTGATATAAACACAATAGGAAATTGTTTGGCTATGGCCACCAAAGCCGAGCATATGCATAGTGTATGACTCAACAGTCCCACTCATAAGTACATACCCAACACTTATGCATACACATGTGCGTGACAAGACATGCACAGTAAGCTTTATAACAACATTTTTGTAATAACTAAAACCCATAAACAACCTAAATGCCC
Organism: Choloepus didactylus; assembly: GCF_015220235.1. NCBI lineage: Eukaryota > Metazoa > Chordata > Mammalia > Pilosa > Megalonychidae > Choloepus > Choloepus didactylus. The sequence goes on along the minus strand of NC_051334.1, from coordinate 42,014,834 downwards.
ATCAACAGTAGAGTATATGAATAAATAGTGGCATATGCCTGCAATAAAAATGAATGAACCAGTGGAACACACAGTAATATGGATGAATCTCAAAAATAGTGTTAAGTGAAGACAGGCACCAAAGATTACATGCTGTATGATTCCCATTATACAAAGTTCAAAACAGGTCTTTGGTGATAGAAGTCAGGATAGTAATTACTTTGGGAAGAAGGGTGGGATTGTGATTGAGAAGCACTGTGAGGTGCCTTATAATATTTGGTTAAGGTCCTGGTGGTGCTTTATTTTTGGCGGGGGGAAGGTCTGCTAATGTCTGATTGGAGTGCTGGCAATGTTTGATTTCTTGATCTGGATAGTAACTACATAGATGCAATTCTCTTATAAAAAATTGAGTTGCACACTTGGAATGTATGCATTTTTCTATAAGCATGTTATACTTTAGTAAAAAAATTTTTCAATTAAATATTTCAGCATCGTTTGTCCATCAGCAATTATTCATGCATCACAGTAACACTCTCTCTTCGTAACCTCTGCTCCTTTGGCAGTAACAATATTTTTTTAGACAAATCAAAGAACACCAGGATTTTGTCACCATTTCCTATTTATCTAAATTAGTGGTTCTCAGCCAGGTGTGATTTTGCCCCACAGGAGACATTTGGCAATATCTAGAGACATTTACAACTGGGGGAGGAGGGTATTACTGGCATATAGTAGAAGCCAGGGATACTGCTAAACATCCAACAACGCACAGGACAGCTCCCCCCAACAAAGAATTATCCAGTACAAAATATCAGTACTCCCAAGACTGAGAAACCATGATGTAAGCTCATAGTTTCGTTTTTATTTCTCAGTTGAATCACATGTCACTGAAAGTTAAGCAGCTTCTGTGCAAAGTCAGAATAAAATTTCTGATAAACTGATGTTCAGCATATTAACAATAGTCCTGAACAATGCATGAATCAGTCACAGCAGATCTCTCATTGCTTTGAAATTTCCTTCATCTTTCCAAAAATTTGGCAATTTCTTTTGCTCTCATTGCATTGTTTGGTATGTGATAGGCAATCATTTTGAACATTTTACGGTAACAAAACATAGAATAACTTCATCTGCTTATGAACACCTTTGTTTCTACGGACCCATAATCACTTGATTGTTTCTTTGAAAGAAAATATAGATTTACTGTCCTTCCTCTGATGTTGAATATGTGCTTCACTAATAATAACACATTTGTCTTCTACTGCTCTGTTTCCAAATCATTCTCCATAAACAATAATTTTTAGTTTCAATGCTGTATCATAGTGAATTATTTTGAAGACATTTAAATAGTAGTTAACTCAACATGTGTAGGACCATGATGCCAATAATTCGGTTGAAGTGATCACAACATTAACAATTATGACCATGTTCACACATACATAAGCCATGGTAACTATTTCACAACTACTTGGCTGACAACGATCTTAAGACTCCATCCATTGTATAATGTATTCTGATTTCAGGGATGATAACACTTGGGAAAAATAGTGTCTAAGAATTAACAAAATACATAATCATAACAATGCAAACATTAAATATTGATTTAACTGAAAATTATGATATAACTCTCTTGAAGATGAAAGAGAAAGAAGGGAAGGGAGGGTGTATAAAAGAGTTAAGCCTTCAACAACTATAATAAGTCTAAAATGGAAACATCAAAAAAATAGCAGCATAAACATGTTGTTTGGAAATATAGAGATAAATAACCAAAGAAGCAGATGAAGCAGTTGAAAATATTTGTCTCTCTGCAAATGGGAAATCACAGGCATGGGGCAAGTGCCATTTTCATATATGCCTTTTAGTGCTATTAATTTTATAAACTATGTATATATATTATTTTCATAAAATAAATTTTCAAAGTCAAAGGACAAGTGACCAATTGGAAGATATATAAGCAATGCCTATTGCAGATAAAGGCTCAATATCTATAACAAATAAAGAATTCCTTCATTCTGACATGAAAAAGATAAACAACCCAATAGAAAAAAAATGAGCAAAAGATATGAGGAATCAATTCACAGAAAAGCAAACTCACATAATGGATATGAAACAAATTAGAGGATGCTCAATTTCGTTAAAGGCAAGAAAATGCAAACTAAAGTAAGTCACTTCTTGCCTGACAGATTAACAAAAAAGAAAAGCAAGAGTGACAATACCTACTGCTTCTCATTATCAATTATCAATAAGAAGGGAACTTTCCTCTTTTTGAAAAAAAAAATTGGCAATATTTATTAAAACTACAATTACACATATTTTTCAACACCAAAATCACACTCCTTGGACTCCATCACATCGAAATAAAAACACCAGTATGAAAAACAAATCTCCAATATGTAAAGAATTTGTACAGGGGTGTTTATTGCAGCAATATTTGTAGTAGCAAAAAAAAAAATGAAACAAAATTAATGTCAATCAATTGGGGAATGTCAATCAATTGTGCAGCCATTGAAAAGAATGATCCAAGTCTATAATGTACAGTGCAGAGAAGTACATTATGAAGATCTCATATTTGGTAAACAGTTCTTAACAATTTGTGTGTGTGCATGGGTGTGTAAGATTGTATGACAATGGAGAAAGGTCTGCAGGAATAAATGCCAAGTTATTTACATTGGTTATCTGGGGGTGTCTGGGATGGGGGGTGATAAGGTGTCATTAAACAAATTAAACAAAACTGACTTTTTCAAAAGCTATCCCTGATAAAAACAGCTTGTATGATATCATCTCTTTTAAGTAAAATTGTATAGGTGAATATGCAAGCATCAACACAAAAAGATGGTCTCCCTAAACGTTAATGGTAAGGATCTTGGAGTGGTGAGATATCAGAAAACTTTTATTTTCTTCTGTACATTTTCCTTAATTGTTTGAATTTTTCACAAAGCAAAAAAAAAAAAAAAAGCAAAGCTATTTTCATTGTTAAAATAATAAATTAAAATAAAGATAGAAAGTTGAAGCGAGGGAATGGATGAAGGCAGAGTCAAATTCAAAATTGGGCATTGAGGAATGATAACTAGATTGTACTAGAAACATAGTGGGAAGAAGACCTCTCTGTGTCTTCTTTGATTGTGACCTTTCACCATGACACCAGAGTCAGAGGGATCCCAGAATATCTCTTCTTTTTTGTTCCTCAAATAAACTCTTACCTGTATCTGTACCAGAGATGATTAACACCATACACCTGGACAATTTTCCCAGGTCCCTGTAAAGCAGCAGGTGGAGAGCTCTGGGCATAGCGTTTCTTGCAGGCTCCCCTATTTTGTCAACGTTCCCATGGTTCTAGCTGGTGTGAAACAGTGTAACAGTTTCCCTTGATTTGCTTATTTGAGATTACATCATGACCCATAATGCCCAGAATCCAGGTTCCATAATCCAATCCCTCAACTTCTTCTCTCTGTTCTTTGTGTCAGTAAAAACAACTCTGCCCCAGCCACCACCCACCCAAGCTATAAAACAGGTTTCGGGCTTTCACAGTGAATCACATCCCTGAGATGTTAGCAGGAGCCTGCTTTTCCCAGACTGACATGTCTTTCCGTAAGGGTGACACCTTTCATTTTCCACCCACACACCGCTCAAAGTTCTTTAATCATCTTCAGTTCTATTTGCTCTGAATAATCTCATTCACCATTCCTGCTGGGAACATGGGCCAGGAGTGTGATATCACCTTTCCTTTGCCCAATGACAACAACCATTTCCTCTCTCCTAATGACTCTTTCTTAGCTTTCCCTGAGTCACTAAAATCATGTCACATTAACTCTGTTTCTGAATTCTATCTAACTATTTCTCTCACTGTCATTTCACTCAGGCCAAATATCTTGAAATTATCCTTGACTATTCACTCTCTTTCACATCCCACAGCCATTCCATTAGTAAAAATCTTTCTGGGTCTACTTGGCTCAACATCAATTAGTTGCTATGAAAATGCAAATTAAAACCACAAGACACCACCCCATACCCACTAGAATGGCTAAAATTAAAAATACTGATAATAGCAAATGCTGGTGAGGATACAAGGGCAAGTGGAACCTTCATGAATTGCTAGCAAAAATTCAAAGTGGTACAGCCACTACAGAAAACAGTTCAGCTGTTTTTTATAAAATTAAACATATACTTGCCAATCGCACTCCTAGACATCTACTCAAAAGAAATAAAACCTTATGTTCATGCAAAAACCTGTACATAATATAGATAATAATAAAATGCAAAAAAAACAAAAAAAAATTAAAAACCTGCACATAACTGTTTTTAGCAGCTTTATTCATAATCACTGAAACCTAGAAAGAACCCAAATGTCCTTCAGTTGGTGAATGGGTAAACCATAAAATGGAATTCCACTCGGCAATAAAACAGAATGAACTACTGAGTCACACAACAACATGGATCAATGTCAAGTGCATTTTGCTAAGTGAAAGAAGCCAAACCCAAACGGCTACATAATATAATGATTCCATTATGTGGAATTCTGATAAAGACAAAACTACTAGGGACAGAAATCAAGTCCGTGGTTGCTAGCAGTTGGGAGTGAGGTAATTTGTAGGGTAATAGAACTGTTCTATATCATGACTGTGGTGGTGAATACATGACTCTGAATTTGTCAAGAGCCATAGAACCATACACCACAAAAACTGAATTTTACTGCATATAAATTTAGACTCATAGATAGATATCCATAATCTGACCACTTCTTAACCCCTTGACCACTAACTCCCAGTCCAAGCCATAATCAACTCTCACCTGGGCTTTTACCATAGTCTTCTATCTGGTCTCTTGCTTCCTCTCTTGCCCACCTACAGTGTGTTCTGCACACAGTAGCCAGAATGATCTTTCAAACTTTAGTCATACCCCTGTTCGACAGACTTAAAATAAAATCCAATGTCTTTAGCATGGTGCCTAAGGCCCCTGCCTCCATCTCTGATCTCATTACCTATTATTTGCCCCTTACTCACTGTGTTACACACTAGCCTCCTTGCTTGTCCACAAACAGACCAAGGATACTCCAACATCAAGCTCTTTACCTTTGCTGTTTTCTCTCACCGGAATGTTCTTCCCCAATAATCTACGTGGCTTACTACCTTGCCTAAGATTCTCAATGTCTTTCCATTGCCTATGGGATAAAACGTCAATTCCTCAACAGGGTACTTAAGACTCTCTGTGATGTAGTCCCAAACCCAGCAAACTCGGCGAGTCCCTCATCTTGCTTAGTTTGCCAGAAATGCCTAGTGAACATCTACTTATTTTTCGAGGAATCAACTCCTGCATCACCTTTAGGTAAAAGACTACTGTACTCCCTCTTCACATACCCACAGTGCCCTGCATGTGATTCCATGCTTGCAAAAGTTTGGGAAGCACTGATCACATTGTATTGTATTTGATTATATATCTATCTCCCCTGGGTGAACTGGAAAGGACTCAAGGGCTTTAGCCTATCCCCACAGCCTAACACAATGTCTGACTCCCAATAGGGGCTCAATAAATGTTAGTTGCAAAAACAACCAAATGCCCATACTTCCTTCCTTTCCACTTCCATGTTCCTAACAAAGCAGAGTTCTCTCCCTGTATTGACTGTATGTGTAAGCAGAGATCTGAATGACACAGAAGTACAGTTGGGTCTGCACATGCTTGTCCTGCTTTGTTGGAACCAGACTGTGAGTAGCCTTTTTTTTGTTGGCTGGCTCACTAGGTCATTGCAGACTTATTCAGGTTCCTGTTTATTTACCTAGATATTTAGCCCACAAGTCTTAAGCCCCTGAAACTTCAGTTTGAGGTCTATATTCATTAGGTACAAGGACCTAATTAAGGTCTAGGGGTTCTTGTAAATTTTTTAACCTAAAGCAATTATTTCATGGACAACATCTCCAACTTCATTTGGAGGAAGCCATCACTTAGGTGTAGAAATTTTTATATATTTATGCTGGGTTTTTTTAAGTCGTGTAATTTCATGGCTACAGCTTGTGATTAGAGTTCACTATTCTAGAAAACAATGCTTTAAACAAGATCTTCACCAATGTTAGCTTTCCATTGAGCTTGATTTGTTCGAAGAAATTTAATCTGTAAAATCCTTAACCTTCTCAGGAATTTACTGAAAGATAACATACTTTCCACCCACCTGCCTTTCAATAGTATCACAGTTGTTTCTTTTCTGATGGGGATGATGTCTTGCTCAACAAGGCTCTTGAAGATACATAGGGGTGGGACTCAGGATATTTGTTCCTAGTTACACAATCAATCCAAAGAACTGTCTTAGGACTTTATTCCTGCCATCTAACAACTTATTTCCACTGTTTCAACCACCAACTCCATCTCTAATGCTCTCTAGTAAAACAAAGAGCTAGAAGAACACGAGGTGGGACAGAGGGGAAAAGGAAAGAGGAAGGAAGTGGCTTTCCTGTTGTTGCAAAGAAGAGGGGCAATCAGAGAAGTAAGGAGGGGGATGCCCAAACATTTTGCTTGGAGTAATGTGTTCATGCCTACAGCAACCTGAATATTAGGTAGGTGTGTCCCAAGGAGAAGAAAAGGTTTTTAACTGATCATGACTCACTCCCAATCAGTGTACACTAATTAAGCTCCCGCCCACTTATTTTTCCAGCAAAAAAAAAATAGTACAGCAAGATAGTGTTGGTCATCTTCACTGTGACTCAGCAGTTTCTGTCTGTGAAACCCAAACTGCTGCAAAATCTTAAAGGAATTGAAATCAAGTATCTCTAAAGTTGGGATATTATTAGGCATTTATCGATCGCCTATACCCTATATGTATTTAATCTAATTCTTCCAAATATAATTCCTGTACTGGACATCAAGAACACAGAGGGCCCCAATGGGTAGGAAATTGAACAAGTCAGGAGTATACCAATACCATCTGACCCTTTCTTTCTTGAATATCCTTTATATCATCTTGAACAACTGCAAACTGATATTGATTTTCATATGATTAAATTATTGCCATATAAATCCTCTGCTGATAAGATGCTGTGGCTAAGACTACTAGTTGTCCCCCTAAATCCAATCTCTCTGTCTTCCATAGTGATAGCAATGACACATGACTACCCAGAATACATTAACCAGCCTCCTTGCATGACAAATAATCAAGTTATGGCCAACAGAATGTGAATGGAAGTAGTCCATTCAACTTTTGGGGCAGAGGCCTGCTGTCACTTTGCACTTTGCCTCATTCCTGCTGACTAGAATGCTGATGTGATGGTAGAAGCTGAAGCAAACACCTTAGACACGAATTGGAAGCAATGAATTAAAGTTGGAAGAGAAACAAGATAGAAGGCGTCTGGATCCCTAAGGATTGCAGAGCCACCGTACAAGCCTTGGGCCATCCATCCAGATATTTATATTAAAAAGAAATAAACTTTTATCTTACTCAAGTCACTATTAATTTGGGATTTTCTGCGACAACAGCTGTACCAAGGTCCTAAATAGTATACATACATTTGTGTGTGTGTGTGTGTGTGTGTGTGTGTGTGTGTTTTCTAAGTAAAATTAGCTTGGTAGCAGGCAGGAGTAATGGAATTAGTAATAGTATTAGTAATAGATTAGACCAGAGCATTTTCTGTAAGGCAGCAAATGAGGAAAAGGCAAGATATTATCTTAGAAGAATGGGCCAAGGCCAGGCCAAGAGGCAGGAGCAAATTACCTGGGGGAAGGGGACTTGTCAGCAGTATCTGTGAGTATGAATATGGAAAACCTTCCTTAATAGAGGCTGAGAGGTGTGGGAGCCACAGCTTTCACTGCTTTAAGGTGAGAAAAGAAAGTGATGCGCCTAAGCCCTGTGGCATGATGGAAATGGGATGCATTCTGAGGCCTCCAGCGTTACTTTTATCTCTGCTCAGTACTTTCTTTACAGTAGGAGTCATTGTATTCAGTTGTCCTCCAGTTTTGCTCCCTCTGGGGCAAAAATGGCCAGGGGGGCTGAATTTGGACCAAGCTGAGCATCAAACTGGATAATAACGTTAATAGATTACAACACATTGAACTTTTTAAGAATTATTCATAAATCCGTAGTAATACTCTTCAGAGGGAAGAAAGTGCTTTTTTTTTTTACAGGAAATACCAGCTAATAATCTTAGAAGGAATGATAAAATTAGAACATTATCATTTACAACCAGCATTTGCAACCACCATTGGTGGTGAAAAGCTGTTGGTGTATAGTATATTTACATAGTCTCTGTTTTTACACCATAGATCACTTTCTAGCCACAAAGGAGAAGTCTGATGAATACTTTTACCCAGTGCTCCAACGTAGCACAATGAATAATGGGACAAATTGACACAATGTGTCTCCCGACGTGATGCACTGAGCAGGGCACATTATCGGTTCTTGCCAAAAATGTATAACCTGAATCTAATCATAAGGAAACAAGCAGACTTACCTAGCTATGGGGACATTTAACAAGACAACTTGTCTGGACTCTTCCAAAATGCCATTGTCACTGGACAACAGCAGGTCTCCACGATAGAGGCAGTGAATAGCAGAAAATACGTGCATCTTGTGGGCAGGGTGTCTCCACAAGAGAGAATTCATGAAAGCCTAGCGAAGCACGATCAATTTCCTCTCCCAAGGAGAAGAAACTTACCTATCGGGTAAATTACTTTCCTCCTCTGAGAAGGGCTGAATCAGGGGTGGGGAGGCGAGGAGGTTTCTTCTAGCAGAAGTTCCTAAATTTGTGACTTGATTGGTATTTACTTTCATGTCTTTTTTAATAATAAATATTTAAAGTCATGAATTTGTTTCTGAATATAGCTGTAGCTACATTCCATAAAATGTATTGTTCTGAATCCATAAATTATAACTTCATTTATTTTTTGCAGCAAGATCAATTTAATAAAATAGTTTTAAATTCTAAATGTCTGGGACATGTTGCTTAAACTATTGTAATTACTTTCTAGTTTTATTGCATTGTGCTCAAGTGCATGGCCTGCATAATTTCTGTCTTTTGAAATATATCTATGTTTTCTCTGAGGCCTCGTAAAATCAATTTTTGTAATTATGGTGTGGCTAATTGGAATGAAAATACATCCTCTGTAAAGCATAATGTTCAGCATATTTTTATTAAATCAACTTTATTAATTATATTATTTAAATTCTACACATACTTTTATTTTTATATGTTTTATCTGATAGAATTGTATTAAAGTCTCCCAAAACCATTAGATTTACATATTTGTCATTGAGTTTCTGAAAGCTTCTGCTTTATAAATATTGCTACTAACTTATTTGGCACATAAAGTTCATATCTGTTGCATCTTTGCCCTATATAATAGTTTTTGCCTTGAATTCTACTTTGGCTGAAATTAATATTGCTGTCTTTTCTTTCCTTTTGATTGCATTTGCAAACAAAGATAAATTTTTGTCCTTTTTAAGATTCAGTGGCCTTTTGGCTTTTATAAGCAGCATATAGATATATTTCATGTTATAAGCTAATCAGAACATATTTCTATTTTAATTGGAAGTTTTAACCATTATTGGTATAACTTATGTTTGGTTGCCTTTATGCCGTTTTTTTCACGTCCTTATGATTCCTTTAAAGTCACATGTATTCCATGAATTGCTTGTGTTGATCTCACCTAGTCATTTAGAAAGTATAAACATTATGTTTGTTTATATTAAAGAGAATATTTGATTTTTGAAAGACAGCCTTTAACCTAATACTTCAGTTTTCCAAGTTAAAAATGATATTATGCTGTCTTCTGACTCTTCCACTTAATTTCCTCTCACTTGCTATACCATTTCCCAATTTTCATTAATATAATAGTCATTATACAATTTTTAAAATATGGATTTATTTTCACTCTCAGGAATATATATTTTTTAACTTTTGCAATCCATATAGCAAATGTTGACACTGATAAGAGTACCATCTTCAAGTTATTTTTTTTTCAAGAAGTAACATGGATGGCACATTTTCTGAGTCCTTGATAATCATAAATGTCTTTCTGTTGCCTTCATTCACAAATGAAAATTGACTATTTGAAACAAATCTTTTTTCTCCAGACATTTTAAACATTGCTCTGCAGTCTTTCCATATTTACTTTAGTTGAAAACACTGGGGTTAGCCTGATTCTAGGCATTCATAGGATATATTTAGGTAGTTATAGGATGTGTCTAGGTATTTATAGGATTTGTTTAAACCCTTGTGATTCAAAAGTATGACTACATGAGAATTTCTTTTTATTTTTTGTGCCTGGAAGATTCTGGACCCTTTCAACATACATAGATACTTTTTCCCCTCATGAACATTTTCTTCAATTATGTCTGCTTATTGCTCATGTTCTAGTCATACTTACCGCTTTTTCTAGTACATCTGTAATGTTTAGGTTTGATAATTGCTCTCCTTACTTGTTCTGGATTGCTAATGCTACCATCATGCAAAATATCAGAAATGGATTGGCTTTTATAAAGGGGGTTTATTTGGTTACAAAGTTACAATCTGAAGGCCATAAAGTGTCCAAGGTAGGGCATCAACTACAGGGTACCTTCACTGAAGGATGGCTGATAGCATCCGGAAAACCTCTGTTAGCTGGAAAGGCACGTGACTGGCATCTTCTTCCTTTGCTCACAAGTTGTGTTTCAAAATGGTGTTCTCCAAAATGTCTCTTTTAGCGGCAGCTCCTCTCCCAAATGTCACTCTCAGTTACTCTTGGGGCGTTTTGTCCTCTCTTAGCTGCAGCTCTAAAATGTCACTCTTAGCAGGCTCTCCAAAATGTCCATCTCAGCTGCTCTGAGGTCCTTCTGTTTGTGAGTTCTTTTTATAGGACTCCAGAGATTAAATCAAGACCCACCCTGAATGGGTGGGGCCACACCTCCATGGAAACATTCAATCAGAGGTCACACTCTAACCAAAGTTGTCACTCACAGTTGGATGGGTCACATCTCCATGGAAACACTCAATCATTAGGTTCCAACCTAATCAACACTAATATGTCTGCCCCCACAAGATTTCATTAAAGAAAATGGCATTTTGGGGGACATAATACATCCAAACTGCCACATTACTCATGTCTTTTTCATCTTTATCTATTTGTTCCATGCATTCTGGTAAATTGTTTCATGTTTGTTTTCTGCATTACCAATTCAATTTTTTAGCATCAATTCTGCTCTTTGCTGTTCCCAAAGAGGATTTTTTATTCTATTGTATTTTTAGCTCCCTTAGTGATTTTCATTTTTTTTCCTCAACAACCTTCCTATTATTCTCATACAGTTGTCTTTGTTTCTGCAGCTATTTTCCGTAATGCTTCTGCTCCTATGCCATAAAAGTCACATCTTCTTGTAGACTTAAGGATATAATTTTCTACTAATTTAAATAGTAAATCATTTTCACAGTTGCATTCTTCTCCTGAGTCTTCAGGGTGGTCTTCCTTCAATATTTTTCACAGACCCCTTGTAGGTTTTCCTATTTACTCATTGCCAGAAAGAAGAGAGATCTAGTCTCACCCAGTTTTTGCCAAAGACAGACTTTGGTTGTCCTTGTTTTCCCCAGGTATTGCTCAGTTCACCTTCTCAGAGTTCAATTATGTTGATGTGCACTGCCATCAATCCAATTTTCAGGACCTAGCAGTTACTCATTTTGGGCAGCTCTGATGCGCTAAGTTGGGACCTTCTCCTACCCCATAGCTTGGTTCTGTTACACCCTGAATCAATAAAGAACATAGGAAAGTATAATTGCCAACATGCACTGTAACACTGGTCCCTTCAATTGCAGTGAGGAACTATCGATCCCCTTCTCTACTTCCTTGCAAATAGTTTTCTAAAAGACTTGTGGTCTCCACTAAATATAAGAAGAGATATACTAACAAAAGAAGGAGCTAGCAAGGAAAAGTGTTCTGACTGTCTCATAAAAGCTCCCCAATTGTAGTTCGATAACTGCCGTGTTTTCTGGCAGGCCAGGACTTGTTTCTGAGCCATGGAACAGACAGTGAAGAAAGCATGAAGCAATCCCTTTCTTATGTTGGCAGGTATTTTCTGCAAGTGACAGCAAGGTATCCGTAGATTACAAATTGTATTTTTCAAATAGGTACATCACTCTTATAATTAGGGGGAATTCTAAACAGAGTTGGCAAAAGACAAAGGCTAGTCTTGATTTTCTTTGGTATTGTAAGCCTTTATCTTTTTTTGTGTTCCTGGTGATTTTACAGACAACTTGTGTATTAGGGCATTAGATAACACTGGCCAAATAACCTTTTAAGTCAGAAATTACACCTTGATTTTGACACACCTCCTCCCAACCCCTTCTCCTCAACCTGTTGAAAAAAAAAGGTAGAAAAAAATAACCTGGCTATGTTTATTCACCAGGTTTAGCTTGGGATGACATTCAGTTGTTTCCAAAAAGTTAATTCACCCTCAAAAGACAAAAAAATTGTCAACATTGATTGAATCAAAAGTGCATCCCACAGGCTTCCAAGGAGGAGGTCCAAAGATTCTTTGAGCTGTGGTTATATTGAAAAGATCCCCATGAAACTGCTTTGCAGAGAATTGTCCTCATTTGTATGCTGAAGTTCTGGTATGTTGTTAAAAATCCAATCACATTACTTTATAGGCACACCTCTGTATAAGATGTTTCTTTCTCACTCAGACACTGCCTCATTAACTGCCATTAATCAAGCACCCATGTTGATGCGGCTTAGGCCTAATCTTTGCTTTCATCCCAAGGATAGAAATCGTACTTTTCTGAGTTGCCTAATTGTCTAAGGTTGGTGTGCCAGTTATTAAGCTATTCTCTCTCAGCTCCAAACCCAGACTTTTATATTTTGTTTTACGATGCTGGGACTGGCATTTTACAGACCACATTTCTGCTTTGCCAGCTGCTCCCTGCTGGGCTCGGTCCTTAGGGAGCCCTAGAGAGAAACAAGCCTGGTGGAAGAAAAAGAAACATGCTCCTTCCTTTCTACTTCCTGATTGCTTCTTGGGGTTTCCTATCTACATCTTGCTCCTGTGAGAGTCACCCTAACCTCACTTCTTAATCTCAGCAACAGAAGTTCCTTCCTGTAGCAGCAGCTGAATCTAGTTTTCAGTTTTTCCAACACTCGCAGAGTCAGTCTCATCACACCCCTCCCCCAGAGACACCAGCACCAACTGGCCAGCACCCCTTCTTCAGGAATCAGCGCCCAGGCCCCATGGGAGCCCCTTCTCTCAGCACAATGACATCAGTACCAGCTGACTGGTGTCCCTTTCTCAAGAGTTTAGATTTCAGCCCCATGTGGTACCTCGTCCAAGTTCCTAAGTTTTAATAATTTCACCATCTTCCTTCTGTTTCCCCAGCCCTAGTTGTGGTAGCTGTTTCTTAGGTTTGCTACCTCTGTGATACCTTAAAGTTCTTAAGGTCTAGCTACTAAAAGCCCAAAGAAGCCTTGAGAAGCAAGGAGATTCTGACATGTGGATATCTTTATTTTGCTAAAGAATTGTAGGGAAGCAGGAACACTATTGCCCTTGCAAATCAAGAGCATTGGTAGAGCTGCACAATACAAAACAATACAATAAAGCTCCCTTTGCACTTGCTGTCTGAGCTTGTCTAATGCATGGAGGTATATTTTGAAGATGTATTTGAACTATTTTGTTTATAGTCCTGATTCTGTAGACTCTTTTTCAATGACTTGACAGAATCATAGAATATAAGAACTAGAAGGGGTCTTAGAGATCAGCCAGTCTACAAGTTTAAAAAAAAATTAGACTCAAAAAACTCTGCACAAATAAAATCCTACAATATGCAAAATATATGTAAGTGGAGTTATTCTGGTTGATGCTTGTGAGGGCAGAAGATGGGGGAACTTTAACTACTGGGAACCCCCTCCCTCTAATCCCACTGGTACCCCTAAAGGGACATCACAGAGCTGATTTTTTATACATTTTTATTGTGAAATTTAACATATGTATATATATATAACAGTGATAGCTTTCAAAGTACAATTTAACAAGTAGAGAGCACCCAGAGCCAATTTGAAAAGCAGTGATCTTTGCCAACCTTCTCATATTAATGGTGAAAGAATTTAGATTTTTCTCCCCAAAGTCTGCAAGATAATATCCATGTTATCTAACATTGACTTTAGCTTTCTTTTAAAAATCCTCATAATTTGGATCACACTAAATCAGAATGGCTGAATGGATGTTTACCTGAATGCTACTACCAAAAAGAGGATTTGCAAAGCAAATTAATTAGATTAAAATTAAAGGTATGATGACCATTGACACTTAACAATCTTTCCAACCACTTTAGATAATGAGTTCTCATTTTCTTTTTTAATCCTGGGGAAAGCATCTAAGTTGAGTGGTAGAACTGAGAATGGGTTAGGAGATAGAACTGGGAAATACAGATGTAAGAATCTTTAACTAGTTCTTGAAGAAGGAATAACTTACATTGTATATGTAGAGAAGCTCCCAGAAGGTATGAAGCATAGTAAGAAAAGACTAAAAACTACAGAATGGGGCTTAAAAGGCACTACAGTACTGGAGGAGCAAAATGAACAAAAACACAGAAGAATCAAACAGATAAGAAAAATACACAACTCAGTATAGTGCACCAGAATGTAAGGGAAGAGAGAGGTTTAAAGAGACCAAATTATTTAATATAGCAGAGCTTGGGTAGTTAAGAACAAAAAGTTGAATTACTACCACTAACTTTGGCCAAATGCTCTTATTGTGCTATTAAAGGACCCAGTTCTAATGAATAATGTGGATTCCAGAGGGTTCAGAATAAAGTTGTGGCCACCTGTTGCGATCTTTACTAATTTTTTTAAAAATTTGGTTTTTCTGAGCTTCATTTTAGGGAATCTTTTGCTAAACCTCGCTGTTAGTTTATGATCTTCATTTTGCTTGATTTGCCCTATAGCCAAGATTGTGGGTACCAATTGCAATAACTGTCTGTTTCAGCTAGAGGCTCTCCTATTTTAATCTAAATCATTTCTTGTTTACTTGGTACAGTTATGTTTGTAGGATGCTGAGGCTGCTTTCTATGAGAGCATTTTTGTTGGATCCTCTGAGGATTACATGATTCTAGACATAATTCTTTATTCTCATAATTTTTTCAAGTTTATATTTATCGAACATTCATAATTTAGGTTACTTGAAAAGGCCTACAGCAAGCATCAGTGGTGGTTTTCATTATTTAACAGTTTTTCATAATTCAATATGTTGGAACACATTCTTCATTGGCACTTCAATTTGTAGGTCTGTGCTCTACTTTAGCCAATTGACAATAATAATTCTTGTGGGTTGGTCAACCCTGACTCAGGGTCATCTTTACTGCAACAAATTGAAACTTCAATATTTTTGGAATTATAGTGGTGTTCATCATAGTGCTGAGAGTGGCTATAGGGAGCCCAATCCCAAGCCTTTCATCAAAACTGAAGGGATCCCACGTTTTTATGCTGCTTCACAGAGAGATGATCACACTTCTCTCCTTCCCTTTTCCTTCTCCATCCCTGGCAATCTGTAGCCTATGAGTAATGAGGACCACTATTCCCCTAGCCTTCAAGAAATAGACCCTAGAATGATCAAGAAATAGACCCTAGAATGTCTCTTTCCTCCTTGCCTCCCTGTGGGTGCAATAAAATTCTGTTCCTTCTTCCACACTATCTGGTTATCTACTGCAGTGTAATAAAACACCCCAAATTTAGCGGCATAAAACAACCACTATTTAATGCTCACAGATTCTGTGGGTCAGGAATTTGGACAGAGCCCACCCAGCTAATCCAGAATAATCTCCTTATTTTAAGATCCATAACCTTAATTCCATCTTAAAGTCCCTTCTGGTGTGTAATGTAAGGCCCAACACCAGGGATTGGGGCATGGACATCTTTTGGGGTGCCATTATTCTGCCTACCACAGTGACCCCAGGTGAGAGCATCACTTCTCTGTTTCTTGAGCAACTTTCACAGGATGATCATTACTTGTTTAGCCATATTGAACCTGTCTTTGGAACATCACAGCAGTTCCTCCAAACTAAGATCAAGGATGTTTTTTGCAGTGACCAGAAGCCAGTCCATCTGGCCTCTCCCCAGGTCCCTTCATACTGTCATGTAGTTCTTCACTATGCTGTACTTCTCTGTTTTTATTCCATACATTTTCCCCTATTGAGAGAGAATATCCCATTGACCCACAGGCTGGAAATTGTCCTCTTACTCCTCTTTCAATGGCTTTTTAGAAGATCACCCCTGTCCCTAGCTTTCTTACAGATTATCAGAACTAGCTCAATGCCCTGCACAGCTTTCTCACCCACTGTGGGCAAAGCTGTGGGAGCCCTACAAGAAAATCCTTGTTTCTCCATTCCTTCAAAGAGCCTCTCCAGGCCTTTGTAGAGGGCGATTTAGGTAGCATGCATGAAGTCCACCTTCAGCTATGCCAGAGATGTGCATGCAACATGGCCGCCAGGGCTGATACAACAATAGCTTAAGTTACCCTCAGCCTTCTTTAAGGAAGTAGTTCGCACCAAAAGTGCTAGTTCGCGCCAAAAATGCTAACCCTACATCTGCCATCTGCCCTAGCAACAGCAGCCACCAATCCTAGACCGCCACGAGCCCTTGCTAGCCACTTCCCCTTCTCCTAGAGTATATATGCTCTGCCTCTTCAATAAAGTTTTGCAGCTTGATCAGAAACCTGTCTGATTAGGTTGGAATCTTTGGATTAGGATGTTTCCATGGAGATGTGACCCACCCAACTGTGGGTAATACCTTTGATTACATTATTTCCATGGAGGTGTGGCCCCACCCATTCAGTGTGGGTCTTGATTGGTTTACTGGAGCACTTTAAAAAAAGCCACACAGGCCCAGACGCTGCTGCAGCTGAGACAGACATTTTGGAGATGGCCGATGAAAGCAGACTTTTGCTGACGCTTTGAAGATACTAGCCCAAAGTTTGCCCTGAGAAGCTGCAGCTTAGAGAGACATTTTGGAGATTGCCTTTGAAAGTTGACTTTTGCTGACACTTTGCTCTGGAGAAGCTAAGAAAGGACAAATGCCCCAAGAGCAACATTTTGAAGAATGCACAGGAGCTGAGAGAGGAGCTGGAACACAACCTGAGATCAGCAGACACCAGTCACATGCCTTCCCAGCTAGCACAGGTTTTCCAGACACTATTGGCCATCTTTCAGTGAGGGTACCTGTGCCAGTTTGAATGTATTATGTCATCTTTCAGTGAGGGTACCTGTGCCAGTTTGAATGTATTATGTCCCCCAAACGCCATTATCTTTGATGTAATCTTATGTGGGCAGACCTATCAGTGTTAATTAGATTGAAATTCTTTGAGTGTTTCCATGGAGATACACCCCACCCAACTGTGGGTGATGACTCTGATTGGATAATTTCCATGGAGGTGTTGGCCCGCCCATTGGGTGGGTCTGAATTAAATTTCTGGAGCACTATATAAGATCAGACAGAAGGAGCAAGCTGCTACAGCCAAGAGGGACACTTTGAAGAAAGCACAGGAGCTGCAGATGAGAGACAGTTTGAAAACGGCCGTTGAAAGCAGAATCTTGCTCCGGAGAAGCTGAGAGGGGACAAATACCCCAAGTGCAACTAAGAGTGACATTTTTGAGGAACTGCAGCCTAGAGAGGAATGTCCTGGGAGAAAGCCATTTTGAAACCAGAACTTTGGAGCATATGCCAGCCACGTGCCTTCCCAGCTAGCAGAGGTTTTCCGGACACCATTGGCCATCCTCCAGTGAAGGTACCCGATTGCTGACATGTTACCTTGGACACTTTATGGCCTGAAGACTGTAACTTTGTAACCAAATAAGCCCCCTTTTATAAAAGCCAATCCATTTCTGGTGTTTTGTAGTCCAGCAGCATTAGCAAACTAGAACAGTACCCTTTTGTTGATGCCTTAGCTTGGGCACTTTTATGGTCTTAAGTCTGTAACTGTGTAACCAAGTAAACCCCCTTTATGAAAGCCAATCCATTTCTGGTATTTTGCATAATGGCAGCATTAGCAAACCAGAACACATAGTAAAACCTTGGTTATTGATAACAACTGCAGAATGTGATATCGAGGGTTAACTAGAAAATTTTATTTGTTTCAACCTTTATTCTTAACATAATTTTAAAATACATTAGTTCATTGTCCTGCTTTTGTAAGAATAGTAATAGTGATCTCTTTGAGGATGCAGGGCTTTCCTTTATCTTAGGGTTAGTCTAAAAAGCACAATAGATTCTCAGTGCAGCACTATACAGAGAAAATTGTATAAATTGGGTCAAAATTCATTGAGCCTAGAATATATTCTGGAAGATAATTTAAAATTTTTTATTGCTTACTTGGTGTAAACCTATTTCGTCTTTTTGAATTTCCTCAGAAAGGGTAATGCTAAAAGAAATCTGTTCAAGTGTAAGCAAATACATGTTGAGTCAGTAGACAGGGCTCTAGTCTTGGCTCTATTATGAGTTAGATGACTTTGTGCAACTTGAGTCTCTTCTTGGGTCTTGATTCTGCCTTCTCTAAAATGAAAGGGATTGGACCAACAGCAATACTGTTTGTTTAGTGCTTTACATTCTTCAGTGCAACTTTTGTACATTACCTGACTTGAGTATAACACAGCCACTTCATTATGCCAGTTTTCTAGATGTTTCAAATTAGGTCCAGGGACATGCCCAAGTGGTAGAGACTTAATCCAAAAACTTAATCCTAAATTTTATTTTCAGATTCCAATCCCAGACTCATTCAGAAGCAAGAAGATTTCCAATGTCCTCTGCAATTCTAACAGTCTAAAGTTCTTACAGCCAGGCTAGTTGGGGTCTGGCTAATCAAGATTCTACTCACTCAATCTCTATTTTATCATCTTTCTGAATATGTGCTAATATGTTCATCAGTATGAACAACATAAGTATTTCAAAAAATTTTTGGAATTTGGGTTCCTAGAAACCAAGAACTTTTTACTTTTCTTGCTTAAATAATAGCTTAAGTATACATAGTTGACATTTATTGAGTGCTTATTATGGGCCAGGAACTATTCCAAACACTTTAACCATATTAACTAACTTAAGTCTTCAAACTACCCCATGAAGTAGACAACATTACAATCCCCATTTTGCAGATGATGGAAACTGAGGCACAATTATAAAAGGCATCCCAATTTCAGCCTGTTAAACATGAATAAATATATACCACAGAAATGAAAAATGAAACAAAACTGAGGCACAAAGAGGTTCAGCATCTTAATCAAGGCCATTTGGAATATCAGATGGTATTATTTGCTCATAATTTTTCCTTCTTTCCTCATCCTTGCTATGGCCCCCTTTCAAGGGAAGAGTATACCTCCTTACTCCATCAACATAGGCTTTGCCCAATGGAATTTTAGCTGGCATGACACAGGTAGAGGTTTTAAATGTGCCTGTGTGGTTTGGTTTTCTTTCTTTCTTGTGCTTCTACCATCCACGATGAGAAGAGCATACCTTGGGTAGCTTCTCCAGCATGAGGAGATATGTGGAGCAGAACTGAACACAACCTTCAGGCTGGAGCCAAGCTCAGCTGATCCCAGCTGAACCCAACAAAGCCATTGTCAACCCATAGGCCAGTGAGTGAGAAAAGGAAGTGTTTGTTGTTATAAGCCACTGAGATTTGATAGTTATTTGTTATGCAGCATTATTTCATCAAAATCATGACTAATACACACAACTAAAATGAGGCACAACCATAATTCAAACTGCATAGCCCCACAGTCTGAACCACTGCTCTGAAGGTATTCTGTTCACAATTATTTGGCCTGGAAGACACACCACCTGTGCTCAAAGTATTGTACCTAGAAAGCGTATCTGGTATATAAAGGGGATGATACTGCCACACATAAAGAGCAAACAGCTTTGCACTTATTTAGGCTTGGTCTGACTCCACTAAAAGTAACTGATGGGTTTTCTTCTTGGGGGCCACACAGCCTAATCCAGTATACTCTGTAAACTGACTTGAACAAAGAGAGATGTTTAGCCAATTTCTTTCCTTAGATTTACTAATGGCTTTATTTTTCTTTTGTAATGGAATCATAAACTGTGTAAGATATCCTGTTTTTATGGCACTGCACAAAGGGCATGTGAAGTCTTGTAATCGTTCTTTCAAGAGTTGTTCACCACCAGCACTTGCAACAATGCTATTTATTGTGTCTGACTCCACGTGGCAACCATAAAGTTCAGTACTTGCCTCTGCCCACTATTCCCTGACTTCGCTTACTCATGTGGGGCAGTTTGACTGTGCTTTCGTTCCCAGATGGCATCCCTGCCATGCCTAGATTCCTGGCTTAAGATTCCCTGAGTCTTAGGTAATCAGGAATGTAAATCTATTCATTCACTTGGTAAATATTTATTGAGCATTCACAGGATGAGGTATTGTGCTAGACAGGCACTGAAACAGAGTTGGCTGTTTCTTCTGCACCAGAAACAGGTGACAAAAGAGGATCCAAAATTGAGATGTGGGCAGAATGAGCCTGTAAAGCTTCCCTGCCTCTTCCCTTCACTTCTCTTCAGATGAGTCTTGCGGTTGCCTCCCCCTCCCCCACCACCGCAAAGGTGTTCTTTAAGCCTTTCTCAGCTTTTTCTGACCTCAGGTCACCCCCTCTCCCTTCCACCCCACAACATTTATGCCCCTTCCACAGGCAGGAGGCCTTTTATAACCCCCTTAAATGATATCATTTCTACCTTTACATGTGAACAAAACTCACCTTGACTCCAGTTCAGGAATTTGGCTCCCAGGGACAGCTGCTATTTCTGACATATGTAGATAAGGCGTCATTACTGGTGGGAAGGAAGTTGCTGTTGACAATGTTTCATAGTTTGGAGAAACAAAACATGGTATTACTTTTGGTATGATCAGGCAGCTTTCACCTCTTTGAGTCTCAGCTGCTTTTTAACCGCTGCAAACCTCAGTCGCCTCATTTGTGAAATGAACACACACATACATCCTGAGTGTTCCCCAACAAAGACTGGTTTTAAGAAAGTATGAAATATCCATACTTTGGGACTATATGCAGCCATTTCTAAAATGAGGTAGATTCATATGAACTCACATGGGGAGATATCTGTAAGTTAGTATTAAAAGAAAAAAAGCAAGTCAGTGTATGCATGTTCCTATTTATAAAACAAATGACATATATTAGTAGGACTTACTACTGTGCTAAGCACTCCACTTGTATTTAAGATTCATAATAATTCTGCAAGTTAGGTACTATTATTTTCCCCCACAGTTCAGGTGAAGAAATGAGGTGATAAGTAACTTCTAAGACTAGTAAGTGTGAAAAACAAGTAAAAAAAGAGTAAAACACCGCCCCTACCTTTCTCCTTGCTTATAGACCTCTAAAACAGCTTTAAAACAGTGGTTTCCTGTTGTGTGGAACTTGTATTACTGGTATGTAGAGGAGATCTTTTCAGGTATGGCTTTAGGCAAGACTCACACCTACCATTAAACAACATTAAGTTACATAGTGAGAACTTTATTCCCTGTTCAATTCTTTTGTATCCTCTGATTACATCACTAACAAGGTTTCAGTTCAGTGCTTGTCTTTAACACCGTCTAACACTTGGTGGTCTCCTTTTTTTACAGAAAGCCAGCCTCAGGTTCTGAACAGGCAACTATATCTAGTTAGAATTAACAACACTGTGCTGTTTTCATTGTATTTTTATTATTGGTTATCTTCTATTTAAGGCCAGTGAAACAGATGATTCATTTATTGTAATGATAAAAAATTTTTTCTTTTAAGGAAATGTAGTTGAGACTCTTTTTTTTCATTTTAACAGTGTTAAAGAAAAATATTTAATTAACTAGTAAGATAAGTGGCAAACATATAACAAAAGTCATTTCTTATATTACTAAAAAGTGAAATACTGTACTGTGCTAAATATTAAAGCAAATAAGCCCAATAGACATGAAACTGCACTTACCATACCTATCTACATACATCAACCATTTATCAACCAACTGATGCCAAAGATAACACAAATGATATTTGTTTTTACATAAATAGAATTTGAACAATAAAATGTAAATAAAATCTCTTCTGTAACTCTAGCATAGTATTCTCTACTCTAGGAAGTGTGTAGTTAAGATCATGATAAATGATGCTTATTTTACACTTAATATGAACCAGAAATTACTCTAGGTGTTTTACTTACAACACTGTAAGTCTATAAGTACCTATCTCCATTTTACAGATGAGGAAACTGGGGTGTAGAGAAGTTAAGTAATATGTCCAAGGTCATATAGCTTATAAGTGTGACAACTCTAGAGTCCATGCTCTTAATCACTGCTCTATACTACTTCTCGAAAATAAAATTATTGTAAAAATTTATGCAAATTCTTCCTATTCTTCTAACTGCTTATTGGAATTTAATAAACTGAACTCCAACTTTCAGTACAGATGCCAATCATTACCCTACCATACATATTATCTTCTTAGAAAAACTGCTTCATCTTCTACCATAAAAGTGCCAAACTTATATCATGTTATGTCATCGCCATCTTCAGTCACAGTTAATTGGACCAGGGGCTTATGCCTGACCCAACCTGAGCCAATCAAGTAATTTCTCCTGAGGATTCAGAAATAAAAAACTACAAAACTGAATTCAGGAATTGGGACGCTGAGAAACTGAATCTTGGACCAAAAAACAAGTAAAGACACACTAAGAGTCAGTGGCATGGCAAACCAAAGCCACACATGAGCTGAAGTTCTGGAGGTGTGAAAAAGCCACAAGAGACAGGAACAAGCAACAAGAAAGGACATTGTGCTTTGGATCAATTGGTAAGACCCCCTTCAATGCCTGACATCCCAGTCCCCATTCCTGTGTGGCTTGGCTACAATCCAGTTCTTGTTTTTGAGTGCCCATGAAATTATAGTGCTTAATGATACAATAAGTCCTGCCTCATTTTAAACCAGGTTGAGTAGATTTCTATCCCTTGCTATTAAACATGCCCAAACAGGAGGGAAGTTGCATATGGTAGATCTTCAGAGAAAATCTGAAACTGGTCATGGACTGATGGTAGAATCAGTAGTAATAAATTGCCCCAAATCCCAGGATGGGAAATAGTAATCCATGTTTTGGTGGTAAAGCAACTGGTTAAGTTATAGCCAGCAGCATCATGGGGCTCATAATGGGTGCCCATGGAGGAAGAGGGTTTGGGGACCTTGGTAGTCAAATATAAAGATACCTGAGTGAGTCGGTTGTATCTGGTGACTTAAGAACATCAAGAAAGAGAAAAAATGTGTCCAGAGTGTCCAGCTGGAGAAAGATAAGGAAAAGTATGGCACCTATGTCATTTTTTTTTTTAATTCAGTTTTATTGAAATATATTCACAAACCATACAGTCATCCATGGTATACAATCAACTGTTCACAGTATGATCATATAGTTATGCGTTCATCACCACAATCTATTTCTGAACATTTTCCTTACATCAGAAAGAATCAGAATAAGAATAAAAAATAAAAGTGAAAAGAGAATACCCAAACCATCCCCCCATCCCACCCTATTTGTCATTTAGTTTTTACTCCCATTTTTCTACTGATTTTTTTTCAATTTTTTAACTTTGTTTATCAAAAAATTAAAAACAAACAGGCAAACAACAACCAAAAAAACCCCACAACATTTCAAACAAAGCAATGGATTAAGGAAAACAAATAACCTAAAATAACTACTTTGCTTCCAATATGTTCCTACCATACCCCAAGAAAATTAATAAACCATGTCCAAACAGAGGAGTAAGAAAAACAAATAATCTAAAATAACTACATTGCTTCCAACATGTTCCTACCATACCCCAAGAAAATTAACAACCCCTAAGAAAACAAAGGAATAAGAGAAAAAAAAACCTAAAATAACTCTATTGCTTCCAACATGATCTTACTATATCCAAGAAAGTTTACAAACCATAATCATTCCTGAGCATTCCCATAACATTGAGATTACCCTCCATAGTTTATCTGTTCTTATTACATTATCATTCCCCCTCCACTAATTGGTATCTCTAGGTCCCCTACATTCTACAGTATAAAACATTGTACATTTTTCACAGAATTCACATTAGTGGTAACATACAATATCTCTCTTTTTGTGCCTGGCTTATTTTGCTCAGCATTATGTCTTTTTTTTTTTTTTTTTTTTTTAATCTTCATTTTATTGAGATATATTCATATACCACGCAGTCATACAAAACAAATCGTACTTTCGATTGTTCACAGTACCATTACATAGTTGTACATTCATCACCCAAATCAATCCCTGACACCTTCATTAGCACACACACAAGAATAACAAGAATAATAATTAGAGTGAAAAAGAGCAATTGAAGTAAAAAAGAACACTGGGTACCTTTGTCTGTTTGTTTCCTTCCCCTATTTTTCTACTCATCCATCCATAAACTAGACAAAGTGGAGTGTGGTCCTTATGGCTTTCCCAATCCCCTTGTCACCCCTCATAAGCTACATTTTTATACAACTGTCTTTGAGATTCATGGGTTCTGGGTTGTAGTTTGATAGTTTCAGGTATCCACCACCAGCTACCCCAATTCTTTAGAACCTAAAAAGGGTTGTCTAAAGTGTGCGTAAGAGTGCCCACCAGAGTGACCTCTCGGCTCCTTTTGGATTCTCTCTGCCACTGAAGCTTATTTCATTTCCTTTCACATCCCCCTTTTGGTCAAGAAGATGTTCTCTGTCCCACGATGCCAGGTCTACATTCCTCCCCGGGAGTCATATTCCACGTTGCCAGGGAGATTCACTCCCCTGGGTGTCTGATCCCACGTAGGGGGGAGGGCAGTGATTTCACCTTTCAAGTTGGCTTAGCTAGAGAGACAGGGCCACATCTGAGCAACAAAGAGGCACCCGGGAGGAGGCTCCTAGGCACAACCATAGGGAGGCCTAGCCTCTCCTTTGCAGCAACCGTCTTCCCAAGGGTAAAACCTGTGGTAGAGGGCTCAACCCATCAAACCACCAGTCCCCTATGTCTGTGGTCATGTTAGCAACCATGGAGGTGGGGTAGGCGAATACCCCTGCATTCTCCACAGGCTCCTCAAGGGGGCACTGCAACTTTTTTTTTCCTTGTTTTTTTTTTTTTTTTTTTAACTTTCCCTTCTTTTTTAAATCAACTGTATGAAAAAAAAGTTAAAAAGAAAACAAACATACAATAAAAGAACATTTCAAAGAGACCATAACAAGGGAGTAAGAAAAAGACAACTAACCTAAGATAACTGCTTAACTTCCAACATGTTCCTACTTTACCCCAAGAAAGTTACCTAATATAGCAACATTTCTGTGAACTTGTTCCTACTATATCCGTCAGAAATTAACAGACCATAGTCATTCCTGGGCATCCCCAGAACGTTAAATAGCTTATCTGTTCTTCTTGGATTATTGTTCCCCCTTCCTTAATTGCTCTCTATTGCTAGTTCCCCTACATTCTACATTATAAGCCATTTGTTTTACATTTTTCAAAGTTCACATTAGTGGTAGCATATAATATTTCTCTTTTTGTGCCTGGCTTATTTCGCTCAGCATTATGTCTTCAAGGTTCATCCATGTTGTCATATGTTTCACGAGATCGTTCCTTCTTACTGCCGCGTAGTATTCCATCGTGTGTATATACCACATTTTATTTATCCACTCATCTGTTGAAGGACATTTGGGTTGTTTCCATCTTTTGGCAATTGTGGATAATGCTGCTATGAACATTGGTGTGCAGATATCTGTTCGTGTCACTGCTTTCCGATCTTCCGGGTATATACCGAGAAGTGCAATCGCTGGATCGAATGGTAACTCTATATCTAGTTTTCTAAGGAACTGCCAGACTGACTTCCAGAGTGGCTGAACCATTATACAGTCCCACCAACAGTGAATAAGAGTTCCAATTTCTCCACATCCCCTCCAGCATTTGTAGTTTCCTGTTTGTTTAATGGCAGCCATTCTAATTGGTGTTAGATGGTATCTCATTGTGGTCTTAATTTGCATCTCTCTAATAGCTAGTGAAGCTGAACATTTTTTCATGTGTTTCTTGGCCATTTGTATTTCCTCTTCAGAGAACTGTCTTTTCATATCTTTTGCCCATTTTATAATTGGGCCGACTGTACTATTGTCATTGAGTTGTAGGATTTCTTTATATATGCAAGATATCAGTCTTTTGTCAGATACATGGTTTCCAAAAATTTTTTCCCATTGAGTTGGCTGCCTCTTTACCTTTTTGAGAAATTCCTTTGAGGTGCAGAAACTTCTAAGCTTGAGGAATTCCCATTTATCTATTTTCTCTTTTGTTGCTTGTGCTTTGGGTGTAAAGTCTAGGAAGTGGCCGCCTAATACAAGGTCTTGAAGATGTTTTCCTACATTATCTTCTAGGAGTTTTATGGTACTTTCTTTTATATTGAGATCTTTGGTCCATTTTGAGTTAATTTTTGTGTAGGGGGTGAGGTAGGGGTCCTCTTTCATTCTTTTGGATATGGATATCCAACTCTCCCAGCCCCATTTGTTGAAAAGACCATTATGACTCAGTTCAGTGACTTTGGGGGCCTTATCAAAGATCAGTCGGCCATAGATCTGAGGGTCTATCTCCGAATTCTCAATTCGATTCCATTGATCTATATGTCTATCTTTGTGCCAGTACCATGCTGTTTTGGCAACTGTGGCTTTATAATAAGCTTCAAAGTCAGGGAGTGTAAGTCCTCCCACTTCGTTTTTCTTTTTTAGAGTGTCTTTAGCAATTCGAGGCATCTTCCCTTTCCAAATAAATTTGATAACTAGCTTTTCCAAGTCTGCAAAGTAGGTTGTTGGAATTTTGATTGGGATTGCATTGAATCTGTAGATGAGTTTGGGTAGAATTGACATCTTAATGACATTTAGCCTTCCTATCCATGAACATGGAATATTTTTCCATCTTTTAAGGTCCCCTTCTATTTCTTTTAGTAGAGTTATGTAGTTTTCTTTGTATAGGTCTTTTACATCTTTGGTTAAGTTGATTCCTAGGTACTTGATTTTTTTAGTTGCTATTGAAAATGGTATCTTTTTCTTGAGTGTCTCTTCAGTTTGTTCATTTCTAGCATATAGAAACATTACTGACTTATGTGCATTAACCTTGTATCCCGCTACTTTGCTAAATTTGTTTATTAGCTCTAGTAGGTGTATCGTCGATTTCTCAGGGTTTTCTAGATATAAGATCATATCATCTGCAAACAATGACAGTTTTACTTCTTCTTTTCCAATTTCGATGCCTTTTATTTCTTTGTCTTGCCGGATTGCCCTGGCTAGCACTTCCAGCACAATGTTGAATAACAGTGGTGACAGCGGGCATCCTTGTCTTGTTCCTGATCTTAGAGGGAAGGCTTTCAGTCTCTCACCATTGAGTACTATGCTGGCTGTGGGTTTTTCATATATGCTCTTTATCATGTTGAGGAAGTTTCCTTCAATTCCTACTTTTTGAAGTGTTTTTATCAAAAAGGGATGTTGGATTTTGTCAAATGCTTTTTCAGCATCTATTGAGATGATCAATTGATTTTTCCCTTTTGACTTGTTAATGTGTTGTAATACATTGATTGATTTTCTTATGTTGAACCATCCTTGCATGCCTGGAATGAACCCCACTTGGTCATGGTGTATGATTTTTTTAATGTGTCTTTGGATTCGATTTGCAAGTATTTTGTTGAGGATTTTTGCATCTATATTCATTAGGGAGATTGGCCGGTAGTTTTCCTTTTTTGTAACATCTTTGCCTGGTTTTGGTATTAGATTGATGTTAGCTTCATAGAATGAGTTAGGTAGTGTTCCATTTTCTTCAATGTTTTGAAAGAGTTTGAGTAAGATTGGTGTCAGTTCTTTCTGGAAAGTTTGGTAGAATTCCCCTGTGAAGCCATCTGGCCCTGGGCATTTATTTGTGGGAAGATTTTTGATGACTGATTGGATCTCTTTGCTTGTGATGGGTTGGTTGAGGTCTTCTATTTCTTCTCTCTTCAGTCTAGGTTGTTCATATGTTTCCAGGAAATTGTCCATTTCCTCTACATTATCCAGTTTGTTGCCATACAGTTGTTCATAGTATCCTCTTATAATTTTTTTAATTTCTTCAGGATCTGCAGTTATGTCACCTTTTTCATTCATTATTTTGTTTATATGGGTCTTCTCTCTTTTTGATTTTGTCAGTCTAGCTAGGGGCTTGTCAATCTTGTTGATCTTCTCAAAGAACCAACTTTTGGTGATATTTATCCTCTCTATTGTTTTTTTGTTCTCTATGTCATTTATTTCTGCTTTAATCCTTGTTATTTCTTTTCTTCTACTTGGTTTAGGATTGGTTTGCTGTTCATTTTCTAGCTTCTTCAGTTGATCCATTAGTTCTTTGATTTTGGCTCTTTCTTCCTTTTTAATATATGCGTTTAGTGCTATAAATTTCCCCCTTAGCACTGCTTTTGCTGCATCCCATAGGTTTTGGTATGTTGTGTTCTCATTTTCATTCGACCTATGTCATTTTCATGGGCAGTTCTGCCTATCTGTAACAGTTTGTCCTAAGGCAACACTGGAAATTCTCTAAGGACTGAAATTTCCTCAATGGGAAACTTTGTAATGTTTCACTGAGTGATGGTTTAGAAAGTTATTAGTAGGCCTAATGGTCATAAATGAATCATCTTGTAGAGATTATTTAAATTCTACACCATTGGTAATGATTATTCAGTTGTAATGAGTTCAAATGATTAGGAGATAGTGGTTTTTCTTTGTTGTTGTTGTATTTTTAAGATGATGTAATAACTGCCAGTGTTAGTTTGTTGTTTGAAGTGCACAGTGGTTGGAATGGTCTAAAATTTTGAAGAATTTCATTTGCATTAGTTTTGAGGGATATTTTAAAACATGTCAACACTACTGACTCTCTCCCATAGCCCTGGATGTCATGTCTGTCACTAAAAGATTAGGCTTTGGTTAGTACTCAAAAGCTCCTATTCAAGAAGCCATTCTTCCCTGACAAAAATGGAGCAGTTATCTCTAGCAAATTCATAAAGGTGAATTAGTTACTGGCTCTTATACCAATTTCAACCAAAGGGAAAAGAAGGAGAAAGAGAAGGAAAAGGAGGAGGAGAAGGGGGAGGGGGAGGGGAGGAGGTAGGAGGGGGAGTTGGAGGAGGAGGAGAAGAAGAAAGAAAAGAAATACTGCCACCAGCCACTCATTACCCAATTGGAGGTTAGGCCTACATGTCCCAGATGCAGCATCTGATCACATAAGGTTGCCTTCTTGTTCTTCCCTCCCCAACCACAAAAGACCAACTTGAAGATCCAGAGGTAGTCAAAATGAAATTTAAATGAGTATGTGTGACAGTCATGGAGGTGCTTTGCTCAGATGGCCTTTCAAGAAAGAACTTGCTATTCAGCTTCAAGGAACTCAGTTAGCTGACAGTCTCCAGCTGTAGCACCTTCAGTATCCACCTCAGCTTTGGAGCTGTAGACGAGTTCTTCTCAGGAAGCCCCAGCCAATGACTGAGCATGGCAGAAATACTAGGAACATTCCATTTCTGCCCAACACACCACTCCTCTAATGGGCAATCTTTGCTCTAGAGCTCATCGTTGAGTTGGTCGAGAGTTTGCCATATCTGCATTGCAGTCTGAAGGCTTTACCTGCCCTGTCCTGTTTCATCTTCCTTGCTTCTTTCACAAGCTTTAACCCCAAATAAAGCTATTGCACTCTTAACTCCATCTCAAAGTCTGCTTCACAGAGGACCCTACTGACACAATATGATTTCACTTTTGACTGCAGCCTTCCCTGAACCAACAACAACATTATTTTCACAAGTAGTCATTCAATTGGAAAAGAATTTAGTGTATAAAGGCTCATAAAATTTCCACTATTGATTTTAACATGTAACAGACTTAGCATGCTGGAGGTCTGAATCCACTGGGACCTTAAAAAGGAGACAGTCATGAGCCTAGCAGGATGGAGTTGTGAGCCTGGCTGAAATTCACTCTCTGACTTCTATGCTCTGTTTGGTTCCTTGGGTTAAAATTAATGTCCTAACTGGAAAAGATTCAAATCTTGGTTATTGGAATGAGAATGTTATGGAGGAGCCAGAGAAATTGAAAAACTCTGAATCATGGGATTCCTGCAAAGCCCTGAGTCCTCCCAGTTGGACAAATGTGATGATACCCCCAAACAAACAGCCAAGCATAAGATGTAGCTGGACTAGTTACAAGCAAGAACCACTGAAGCCCCTACTATGTGTCAAGTACTGAGCTATGCAATGGAGACATAGCAAGAGAGAGAAAAAAAACCTGCCATCAAGGAGCTGGGAAGGGGGGAGAGAGATTAGACAAAAGTAAAATACATTGTATGTTAAGTGGTTATAATTCCTATGGGGAGAAAGCTAAGCAGAGAAGAGGAATAAAGACAAATGTGAGAAGGGGGCTGCAATTTTAAATAGAGTATCAGGGAAGCCCTCATTAAAAAGGTATCATTTGAGTAGCAGGTAAAAAGTGAGCCAAGTATATATATGGAGAGAAAGCATTCCAGACAAAAAGAATAGAATTTGCAAAGATCTGGAGATGGGATTTTGACCAGAGCAACTAGAAGGACAAAATCATTTCTTGAGATAGATGACATTACAGGAGGGGAAGGTTTAGAAGGAAAGATTGGAAACTCTGCTTGGGACATGTGAAGTTTGAGATGACAATTGCATATCCAAATGTACATGTTGAGGAGGCTATTGAATCATCAGAATATTCTCAGGATGTTTCTTGAGTCAAACCCAGTGGAAATTCTAGCCAAGTAATCACTAGGTTTATTATATTCAAAGGATGCCAATCCAATAGAACCATTTTGACAATAATTCCTCCACGAGACAATCCTCCTCGGTTTTCTTCCTCCAAACCTGGTCTTTCCCCAGCATGTGATATCCCAGTAAGTAGCAACACTACCTACCCGGAAACCCAGAAGTCATTCTCTGTAATTGCCCTCACCACTTTTTTACACACATATCCAACCAATCACCAGGTTCTATTTACAGGCATACCTCGTTTTATTGTTTCACTTTATTGCACATCACAGATACTGCATCTTTTACAAATTGAAGGTTTGTGGCAACCCTGCCTGGAGCAAGTCTGTTGGGGCTATTTTTCCAGTAGTATATGCTCACTCTGTGTCTCTATGTTTCATTTGGGTAATTCTCATAATATTTCTAACTTTTTCATTATTATTATATATGTTATGGCAATCTGCGATCAGTGATCTTTTTTTTAATAATAAATTTTATTTTGAAATAAGTTCAATCTTACAGGAACAGTTGTAAAAACAGTACAAACCCCATACATAGAACTCCATCATACCCCGACCCCCCTCCCCGATACCCCGATCCATCATCTTTAAGATCCTGTCACACCACTGTCTCTTTCTTTCCCTCCCTCTCTCCCTCCCTCCCTCCCTCCCTAACACCCATCATCTATTGCTCTGTCCTCTGAACATGTGAGAGCAAGCTGCACATATCTTTGAACAAAGAATATAATTCACATATACCTTTCCCATGGACAAGAACATTATTTTATGCAATCTCATTAAACGCAGCTAAGAAGTTCAAGAAATTCAACATTGATATAAAGCTTACATTCTATATTTCCTTTTTTTTTTCCTTGTGTCCCATCTGTGTCCCTTTGAGCCTCCTCTCCTCTGACTTCAGATCCCATCCAGGATCATCCTTGGCATTTAATTGTCATCTATTTAGACTGTCTTATTTTTTTTTTCAATTGTGGAAACATATATACAGCCTAAATCTTCCCATTTCACCCCCTCCCTAGCATTCCATTAGTGGGATTAATCACATTTAGAATGTTGCAATGCTATCACCTTCCCACCATCCATTTCTAGAAGTTTCCCTTCACCCCAAACAAAAACCCTACTCTCATTTCTTAACTCCCCATTGCCCCTTCCCCTACTTCTTGGAACCCCTACTCTACTTTTCATCTCTTTGGTAATATTCTCTGATACTTTCTTTGTGTTTACCATGGGGCTTAAATTTAACATCTTAAATCTATAACAATCTTGTTTTTCTTTGATACCAACTTAACTTCAATAGGACACGTAAACTGTGTTCCTATACTCCTCCATTCCCCCACCTTTATGTAGTTCTTGTCAAGAATTACATATTTTACATTGAGTCCAAAACCACCAATTTATCATTACAGTTTATGTATTTTAGATCCTGTAGGAAGTAAATAGTAAAGTTATAAATCAACAATACAGTAGTATTGGTCTTTATATTTACCATGTGATCTTTACTGGAAATCTTTATTTCTTCATGTGGTTTCAGTCAATTGTTTAGTGTCCCTTCCTTTCAGCCTGCTTAGGACTGATCTACTGGTGATGAAGTCCCTCAGCTTTTGATTATCTGGGAATGTTTTCATCTTCCCCTCATTTTTATCTTTCAGGTGTTTGTGAATTCTCCAAGTCTCTGAT
This sequence comes from Choloepus didactylus, assembly GCF_015220235.1. Lineage (NCBI taxonomy): Eukaryota > Metazoa > Chordata > Mammalia > Pilosa > Megalonychidae > Choloepus > Choloepus didactylus. The sequence goes on along the minus strand of NC_051334.1, from coordinate 41,982,449 downwards.
GGTTATTGACTTCTATTTGTATTCCATTGTGGTCAGAGAATGTGCTTTGAACAAATTCATTTTTTTATTTTTTATTTTATTGAGGCTTGTTTTTATGTCCCCGCATGCAGTCCATTCTGGAGAAAGATCCGTGATCACTAGTGAAGAACGTGTGTCCCAGTGACCTGGGATGTAATATTCTATATATGTCTGTTAAAAGTCTCTATATCTCTCTCTCATTTCTTTGTTTCTCTGTCGGTAGGGCTTGCTTTAGTATCTGAAGTAGGGCAGGTCTTTTATGAGCAAACTCTCTCAGCATTTGTTTGTCTGTGAAAAATTTAAGCTCTCCCTCAAATTTGAAGGAGAGTTTTGCTGGATAAAGTATTCTTGGTTGGAAATTTTTCTCTGTCAGAATTTTAAATGTCATGCCACTGCCTTCTCGCCTCCATGGTGGCCGCTGAGTAGTCATTACTTAGTCTTATGTTGTTTCCTTTGTATGTGGTGAGTTGCTTTCCTCTTGCTGCTTTCAGAACTTACTCCTTCTCTTCAGTATTTGACAGTCTGATCAGAATATGTCTTGGAGTGGGTTTGTTTGAATTTATTCTATTTGGAGTTTGCTGGGCATTTATGCTTTGTGTATTCATATTGTGTAGAAGGTTTGGGAAGTTTTCCCCAACAATTTCTTTGAATACTCTTTCTAGAACTTTACCCTTCTCTTCCCCTTCTGGGACACCAATGAGTCTTAAATTTGGACATTTTATTTTATCTATCATATCCCTGAGATCCATTTCAATTTTTCCAATTTTTTTCCCCATTCTTTCTTTTGTTCTTTCATTTTCTGTTCTGTGCTCCTCGAGGGGGCTGAGTTGTTGTTCTACTTCCTCAAATCTTGTATTATGAGTATCCAGAGTCTTTTTAATTTGGCCTACAGTTTCTTTAATTTCCATAAGATCTTCTATTTTTTTATTTACTCTTGCAATACCTTCTTTATGCTCTTCTAGGGTCTTCTTTATGTCTTTTATATTCTGTGCCACGCTCTTCTTCAAGTCTTTTATATCCTGTGCCATGCTCTCATTGCCTGTCTGTAGTTCTTTGATTAATTCTGCCAGGAACTGTGTGTCTTTGGATCTTTTGATTTGAGTGTTTGGGTTCGGGTTCTCCATGTAGTCTGGTTTTATCATATGCTTTAAGATTTTCTGTTGTTTTTGGCCTCTTGGCATTTGCTTTACTTGATCTTTAATTTGTTAGAATTGCAGCTTGGTGACATACACTTTCTCTAACTTACCAGCAGATGGCGTCCGTGAGTCACTTATTCCCCTCAAGTCAGTTCTCCCCAACTTTGTGGTGTGTGGGGATCTGATTCCTTTGGGGTCCAATTGGTGCACTTAATTTGGGTGTGTTGTCGGTGCTGTCTGCCCTCAATGAGGGGCGTGTGCCTGAGCGGTTAGAGAGGAAGGGCAGGTTTAATAATCAAACCTCCCAGGTGTTCCCGGAGATTTAAGGCTGTTCTCTGCCACTGACACAAAAGTCCTTTGTATTGGCGTAGGTTCCCTGGGATTTCTGAGCTGTTCCCCTCTCCCTGCTGTGCTTTTCCAGGACCTCTGCTGAGGCAGGGAGGGCCATGCCACGTCACAAGTGAGCGCCGGCCTCCAGGGAAGCCCTGGGCCGCCGGGCTGTGTAGGGGCGTTCCCAGCCCGCTTCAAAGATGGTTGAATGGGATGCGTTAACTTCCCCCTTTCCGCACAGCTCCGCTCTCCCAGCTCTGGGAGAATCAGCCATGGGTGTATTCAAGGCCACTGTCCACAGCCGATATTGTGTCCTGTGAGCGGTGCAGCGGGAAAGACTCCCTGTCAGGCTGGGTTTCTTGTCTCGGCTCTGTGCTGTGTGTTTGGCGCTGGGCAGGAGTAGCCCTGCCCGCTGGGGAGACTGCTGCAAGTTGTGCATCTCCCCTTTGCTCCCCTGGACCCGAGACAATCAGCAGTGGGTGTGGGAAGGGGTATCCTCCACCCCAGACACCGAGGCGTTAGTCCAGACCGCTCCCGTCTTATCTGCAGCTGTTCCCGGGCTTCTTTTTAAAAAAAAAAAAAAAAAAAAAAAAACGCCAACCCACTGTTTCCCCACACCACAGCGTGGCCGAGGGACTCAGCTGACACACTCACTCGTTTCAGAATGCAGACTCCTGGTTTCACCAAATGCATGTTCCCTGTGGCTTTAGCAGAACTTGTCCAGCTGGTGCTACTCTGGAAGTGGTGTTCTGGGTCACTTTCTGGTTTTTTATCTAGTGTTTTCCACGGAGGTGTTTTTTTCTCTGTCTCACCTACTCGCCATCTTAGGTTCCTCTCCGATCAGTGATCTTTGAGGTTAGTATTGTGATTGTTTTGGGGCACCACAAACCAAACCCACATAAGACCATAAATGTAATTGATAAATATTGTGCTTTCTGACTGCTCCACCCAACTGGCCATTCCTCCATCTCTCTCCCTTTCCTTGTGCTCCCTATTCCCTGAGACACAACAATATTGAAATTAGGCCAGTTAATAACCCTTCAATGGCCACTAAGTATTCAAGTGAAAGGAAGAATCATCACAAGGCTATAGCTGCCATTGATAGTGATTCCTCTGATAGTTATGGGCAAAGTAAATTGAAAACCTTCTGGAAAGGGTCCATCATTCTAGATGTCATTAAAGAACATTTGTGAGTCATGGAAGGAGGTCAAAATATCTACATTCACAAGAGTTCAAAAGGAGTTGACTCCAACCCTCATAGATGACTTTGAGGGGTTCAAGACTTCAGTGGAGGAAGTAACTGCAGATGTGATGGAAACAACAAGAGAACTAGAATTCAAAGTGGAGCCTGAAGATGTGACTAAATTACTGCAATAGCATGGTAAAACTTTAATGGATAATGAGTTGCTTCTTATGGAAGAAAGTGGTTTCTTGACATGGAATCTACTCTTAGTGAAGATGCTGTGGACATTGTTGAAATGACAACAAAGGATTTATTTTTTTAATGCAATTTTATTGAGATATATTCACATAACATACAGACCTTCAAAGTGTATGTTCTAGTTTGCTAATGCTGCCAGAATGCAAAACACCAGAGATGGATCGGCTTTTACAAAAGGGGGTTTATTTGATTACACAGTTACAGTCTTAAGGCCATAAAGTGTCCAAGGTAACACATCAGCAATCAGGTACCTTCACTAGGAGGATGGCTGATGGTGTCTGGAAAACCTTTGTTAGCTGGGAAGACACGTGGCTGGCGTCTGCTCCAAAGTTCTGGTTTCAAAATGGCTTCCTCTCAGGACGTTCCTCTCTAGGCTGCAGTTCCTCAAAAATGTCACTCTTAGTTGCTCTTGGAGTGTTTGTCCTCTCTTAGCTTCTCTGGAGCAAAAGTCTGATTTCAACAGCCATCCTCAAACTGTCTCTCATCTGTAGCTCCTGTGCATTCTTCAAGGAGTCCCTGTTGGCTGTGGCTCCTCTTCAAAATGTCACTCACAGCTGCATTGAGTTCCCTCTGCCCATCAGCTCATTTATATGGCTCCACTGATCAAGGCCCACCCAATGGGCAGGCCAACACTCCATGGAAATTATCCAATTAGAGTCATCACCCACAGTTGGGTGGGGTGCATCTCCACAGAAACACTCAGAGAATTACAATCTAATCAACACTGATAACATCTGCCCACACAAGATTACATCAAAGATAATGGCGTTTGGGGGACACAATATATTTAAACTGGCACAGTGTACAATCAGGACGACAAAGGATTTAGAATATTACATAAACTTAGTTGATAAATAAGTGGCAGGATTTGAAAGGATTGACTCCAATTTTGAAAGAAGTTCTTTGGTGGATAAACTGCTATCAAATGGCATCACATGCTACAGAGAAATCTCTCATGAAAGGAAGAGTCAATCAATGAGACAAACTTCATTGTTGTCTTCTTTTAAGAAATTGCCACAGCCACCAGAACCTTCAGCAACCACCACCCTGATCAGTCAACAGCTATCAACATCGAGGCAAGACCCTCCACCAGCAAAAAGATTACAACTTGCTGAAGGCTCAGATGATGGTTAACACTTTTTTAGCAACACAGTATTTTTTTTTAATTAAATTCAGTTTTATTGAAATACATTCGCACACTATACAATCATCCATGGTATACAATCCACTGTCCACAGTATGATAACATAGTTATGTGTTCATCACCACAATCTATCTCTGAACATTTTCCTTACATCAGAAAGAACCAGAACAAGAATAAAAAATAAAAGTGAAAAAAGAACACCCAAATCATTCCCCCATCCCACCCCATTTGTCCTTTAGTTTTTATCCCCATTTTTCTACTCATCCATACACTAGATAAAGGGGGTGTGATCCACAAGGTCTTCACAATCACACTGTCACCCCTTGTAATCTACATTATTATATAATTGTCTTCAGGAGTCCAGACTACTGGGTTGGAGTTTGGTAGTTTCAGGTATTTACTTCTAGCTATTCCAATACATTAAAACCTAAGAGGTGTTATCTATATAGTGCATAAGAATGTCCACCAGAGTGACCTCTCAACTCCATTTGAAATCTCTCAGCCACTGAAACTATTTCATTTCATTTTGCATCCCCCTTTTGGTCAAGAAGATACTCTCAGTCCCACGATGCCGGGTCCACATTCATCCCCGGGAGTCATATTCTGCATTGCCAGGAAGATTTACAACCCTGGGAGTCGGGTCCCACGTAGGGGGGAGGGCAGCGAGTTCACCTGTCGAGATGGCTCAGTTAGAGAGAGAGAGGGCCACATCTGAGCAACAAAGAGGTACTCAGGGGGAGACTCTTAGGCACAACTACATGCAAATTTAGACTCTCCTTTGCGGTAACGAGCTTCATAAGGGCAAGTCCCATGATCGAGGGCTCAGCACATCAAACTGCCAGTCCCAATGTTTGTGACAACATCAACACCAGTCCAGGCGAGGATGTCCAACATATCCACACCTTCCCCCAGATCCTCGGGGCTGGGGAGGGGGAGGCTATAAATATATTTTTTATTATCTGCCCAAATTACTCTGGGATGGCAGCACAGTATTTTTAATTACAGTATGTACATGGTTTTTTAAGACATAATACTATTGCACACTTAATGAACTACAGTATAGTTTAAACACAACTTTATATGCACTGGGAAACCAAAAAGATTGTGTGACTCACTTTATTGAGATATTGACTTTATTATGCTGGTCTGGAACTGAATCCACAATATCTCTGAGGTATGCCTGCATTCTCTCTTCTCTATATGTCTTAAATCCATCTACTTCTTTCATCACCACAGCTATCCCTCTGGTCCAACTACTGTCATCATTCATCTGGATGATTGAAACAGCCTCCTATTGGTTCTGCTATGCTTTCTTTTCTCCCTTCCATTATTCTCTATTCTATGTAGAGGGAGAATTAAGATGGAAGTTTTCACATGAGCACCTGGGATCCTCCCTTTGGGGTCAAAATCTAGGGAGTGGGAGAGTTACAAACTCCAAGATTCTTTTGTGAGAATCCAAGAATATCATGAGTAAAAATGATGGAGTAAGGAACTCTGAAATCCCACCCCTCCATGAAAGCAATGACAAAATCAGCAAAAACTGTCAGAAACAACTTTTCCTGAAAATGGGAAATTGAGAAAAGGCTTGCAGTAACCAAGGAAGCACCTGTTCAAGGAAAAGCAGCTGAATCTCGGCAAGCATGTTAAACTTATCCTAGTCCCATCCCCAGCTGCCCAGCTCAGAATAGCCTTGAAATTAAGAGCCCACATTCCTGGTATTGGCAAGAGCAGAATGGACCTCATTTGCAAAGAATTGTCATTTCACCTGTCTGGTGGTGCCCCAGAAGACTGGCTCAAAAGGCTTGTCTTTATTTCACCAGACTCAGAATCCACCCAGAATTAAAGCTGCTACTGGGAGGTGGGGGGCATTTGTTGAAAACATTTACAAGCAAATGTTTTAGTGACTGCTGTCTTGGAGTAATGGATAACAGTTGGGGCAAAGAATAGACTAACCCAAATGCTTGGAATGAAGGATGGAAAATGAGATGTCCATAAGAGCTTAGAAAGCTCTGACCTATTCCTGTAATCTAGAAGGCCAACCTGCATGCATAGGGCTGTATACATGCTCAGAAATTAAGTGAGACAGCCTTAAACTTTCTCCTCTGACTGAACTTGAGGCACTGTTTGCAAGAAGTGAAGGCAAAGGCAAAGTTATAAACTGCCTGAGTGTTGAAGACATGTCCCCAGCACTCACACAGAGCCACTCAGCAAAAACAGAGTTTTTTTTATCCTAGGCATTTAAGGAAATTGTTGTACAATCATTAGCATACCACTAAACTAAAAGAACAGAGACTTCAGTGGCCACACATGGCAAAAAATACAAACTTTGCAGATTTAGTTCAAAAAAGTCATTAAATTTAAAAAAAAAAAATAGGGAGGAACAACCCAACAAACCCTGGGATGGAGGAGAATATGATTTCCAGAGTTCTCACATTATAATACTGAAATTGTCCACCTTTAAACAAAACATTATGAGGCAAGAAAAGAAACGAGAAAGTATGGTACATACTCAGGGAAAAAAGCAATCACAAATTGACCCAGAGGAAGAGCAGTTATTGGAATTTCTAAGCAAGGACTTTGAAGATGCTATTTTAAATATGATCAAACATCTAAAGAAAAGCGTATCTAAATTACAAAAAGAAAGTAAGAGAACAATCTCCTATAAAATATAGAAATATCAATAAAGAGAAATTATAAAATAGGAACATTGCTCAGATTCTGGTCAATCAAGATGACAGTGTAAGATGTTTCAGGGTGTCATTCCCACACAGAATATTTGAACAACTAGCAAAAACTGGCAGAGCCGTCTTCATCAAAATTCCAGAAAACAGTGAAAGGGTTGCATTAACTGGGCCAGGGTTGAAGCAAGAAAATTCAGCCTTAAAAATGGTAGGAGAAGCTCATGGAAATCTTGCTCAACCTTACCTCACCCCTTTCTTAGCAACGTGTGGAGCCAGCCTGCACCCCTGTTTTGGGTCCCTTGTCCTGTTCTGAAGTGAGCAGAGTAATCCCTACGTGCATCTTGGGGAGCCTATATGTCAGTGCCAATCTATCAGATGGCATCTTGAAAGACTGAACCAGGAAACTCATCTATGGCTCAACCTTCCAGAACTTGCACTGCAGGCAGAAGCATCTTGCAGACAGCAAAAGCAATGTAAGAAACAATTAAGTCAAAGTGGCTTGGGGCAAAGGACTGCATGCTTTACATCAAAAAATAGAGCTCCAGAGAGGGGGAGAAAGTTTATTTCATAGGGAGTAGAGGGGCATTTGAATTCCTGTAAAAGGGAAAAGTCCTAAGGCCATAAGAAAGCACAAGCCAAAGACAAGACACGGGCTCAGAAAAGATGGAGAAGACCCTGCATTTCACATTTACCTCAGGCTGATCTTCTTGATAGGAGGGTTAAACACTAAAGGGCATCATCAGCCAAAGCACAGCCAATTTTCAAAGACTGAAAGGTGTTTCTTGTGTTGGTTTATTTGTTTTTCTCAGCTCTAGGACCTGAAGGAAATCTGTAATATAATTGGCTGGACAAAAATTTCTAACACTTTAAAATGTTGAAATTTAGAGGGTGCAAAAAAAAGATAAGACAAAAAATAGGAAATGATGGCACACCCAAGTAAAAAGATAAAAATCCAGAAACTATCAACAAAGAAGACCAGCCTTTGGACATACCAGACAAAGACTTTTAAAAAATGATCTTCAATATGCTCAGCAGATAAAGGAAAATGCAGAGAAAGAACCAAAGGATATCAGGAAAACAATGAAAGAACAATGAGAAAAACTCAATAAAGAGATAGAAATTTTAAAAAGGAACAAAACAGAAATATTGGAGTTGAAGACCACAATGACTGAAACAAAAGTTACCAAAAGAGTTTCAACAGTAGACTGGAGCTGGCAGAAAAAAAGAATCAGTGAACTGAAAGACAAGACAATTGAAATGACTCAGGCTGAGGAGCAGAAAGAAAAAAGAATTTTAAAAAGTAAAAAGGGAGGAGGGGCAAGATGGCAGCATAGAGAGGTGTAGAATCTAGTTAGTCCCATGGAGCAACTAATAAACAACCAGTAAATAATCTGGAAAAACTGCTGGGGGACAACCGTGACTGTCCACACATCATACACCAACCTGGATTGGGTGGAATGGCTGAGATCACAGCATAAAATCTGTAAGTAAAAACTGCAGAACCATGCCAGAAACCCCCTCCCCCCATAGCAGGCTGAGCTGCAAGACCTCGCTGTGGGAGAAAGCAGCGTTCCTGGAGCAAGTGAATATAGCTCAGCCTAGCTCCAACTGAGGTTTTAATTAGCAAATGTGGACTGCTGAATACAAGCTACAAACATAGACAAACCCCTAACAAGCAGCAAAGTACCCTGAGGTCACTCCCAATGGAAAGGAGGTGGGGTTGATGGGAAAAAAAATAATTAAAATAAAACACAGAGGCTTTTAGAGATGACTGACCTTAGAGAGCCAGAAAATTCCTGTGCCCCGGGAAAGGGAGCCCAGAAGACCAGGTGCTCTGTCTGACCAATGGGCAAAACTGGGAAGCCATGGACTGGCTCTGAAAAGGGGCTTTCTTTCCCTTTTTCTCTCACTCAACTTGAGTGGCTCAGTGGAGAAAGCCTCAGCCATTTTCAGTTTGCAATGCTCTGACCCAGACAGGGGTGGAGTTAACAGAGTAAGAGAGACAAAGGAGTAATTCAAACACAAAAGATAACTACCTAGGGGGGTATCTTCCCTAAGAGGAAGGAGGTGGGGCCCAGCTCTAGTGCCTACCCTCCCTTCAGCACTCAGACCCCAGGACCTGGGGTAAAACAGTCAAAACAGAAACAACCTAAACTGAGAACTAAAGGGACCACACCTCTTTACACCAGTCGAGAGTGAGAGGCTGACAGGCTCCACCTGCTGGGCAGTTTAGGAAAAGCACAGAGTCTAGAGGCCTCACAGGAAAGTCTGTCAATCTTCTAAGACACACCCTCAGGGAAACTTGACACTGAATATAGCCCCATTCTGAGAACTGAACCTGTTCTGGTCTGAGAAAATCTGATTGGGGTAACCAAGGAAACCAGATGCCTAAACAACAGTACACTAGACAAAATGAAGATATGGCCCAATCAAAGGAACAAACTTACACCTCAATTGAGATACAGTTGAGATACTGTTTCACTTTAATGAAACAATCAATTAAAGATTTTCATATGAATATGATAAATGAATTCAAAAACCAAGTCAATGAGTTCAGGGAAGATATGGCAAAAGAGATGAAGGCTATAAAGAAAACACTGGGTGAACATAAGGTAGAAATAAAAAGTTTGAAAAAACAACTGGCAGACTCTATGGAAATGAAAGGCACAACACAAGAGAAGAAAAACACAATGGAGATTTCAAGATTTCAAGAGGCAAAAGAAAACATTCAGGAACTGGAGAACAAGACACCTGAAATCCTACACACAAAAGGACAGATAGGGAAAAGAATGGAAAATATAAGCAACATCACAGGGAATTGAATGACAACATGAAGCGCATGAATGTACATGTCATGGGTGTCCCAGAAGAAGAGACAGGAAAGGGGGCAGAAGCAATAATAGAGGAAATAATCAATGAAAATTTCCCATCTCTTATGAAAGACATAAAATTATGGATCCAAGAAGCACAGTGTACATCAAACAGAGTGGATCTGAATAGACCAACACCAAGACAATTAATAATCAGATTATCAAACGTCAAAGACAAAGAGAGAATCCTGAAAGCAGCAAGAGAAAAACAATCCATCACATACAAAGGAAGCTTGATAAGACTATGTGCAGATTTCTCAATAGAAACCATGGAGGCAAGAAGGAAGTGGTATGATATATTTAAGATACTGAAAGAGAAAAACCACCAACCAAGAATCCTATATCTGGCAAAACTGTCCTTCAAATATGAGGGAGAGCTTAAAATATTCTCGGACAAACAGATAATGAGAGAGTCTGTGAACAAGATACCTGCTCCATAGGAAACACTAAAGGGAGCACTACAGACAGATACAAAAAGATAGGAGTGAGAGATTTGGATCACAATTTTGGGTGATGGTAGCACAACAACGTAGGTATATTGAACAAAGATGACTGTGAGTATGGTTGAAAGAGGAAGGTTAGGAGCATGTGGGACATCAGAAGGAAAGAGGAAAGATAAAGACTGGGACCGTATAACTTAGTGAAGCCTAGAGTGCTCAACAATTGTGATAAAATGTACAAATATGTTTTTACATGAGGGAAAACAAATGATGGTCAACCTTGCAAGGTGTTAAAAATGGGGTGGTATTTGGGGAAAAAAATGCAATCAATGCAAACTGGAGACTATAGTTAACAGAAGCATTGTATTAGGCTTCCTTTAATGTAACAAAGGCAATATACCAAAGCTAAATGCCTATAAGAAGGGGATATAAGGGAGGGGTATGGGACTCTTGGCATTGGTGATGTTGTCTGACTCTTTTATTGTACTTTAGTTTAATTCTGTCTTTCCTTTTGCTGCTTTTTAGCTGTCAGTTTTTTTCTTTTTCTTTTGTCTCTCTACCTTCTTTGAGTCTTCCTCCTCCTTGTGGAAGAAATGTAGGTATATATAGATAGTGGTGATGGTGGTGAATGCATAAATACATGATTATACAAGGAACCATCAATTGTTTACTTAGAACAGAATGTACGGCGTGTGAACAAAACCATCTTAAAAAAAAACAGGTTGATGAAGAAAACTTGAGGGCACTAAATTGAGTGAAATAAGTCAGACACAAAAGGACAAATATTGTATGGTCTCACTGATATCAATTAATTGTAATATATAAACTTATATATATGAAATATACATTAACAGGACATAGAATGAGGCTAAAGGATGAGGAGCAGTTGCTTATTGTGAGCAGAAAGTTTAACTAGGTTGAACTTAAGTATTTGGAAATGGACAGAGCTGATAGTTGCACATTATTGTGAGAATAACTAACAGTGCTGAATGGTGTGTGAATGTAGTGGCAAGGGGAAGCTCGGAGTCATGTATGTCACCAGAAGGAAAGTTGGAGGTTAAAATATGGGAATGTATGAAACAGTGAATCCTGTGGTGGACAATGTCCATGATTAACTGCACAAATATTAGAAATCTCCTCCATGAACTAGAACAAACATATGACACCATAACTAAAAGTTAATAATAGAGGGGTATAGAGGGAAAAAATATACCTACTGCAAACTATGTACTATAGTTAGTAGTATTTTAATGTTCTTTCATCAAATAGTAACAAATGTCCTATACCAATACTATGAGTCAATAATGGAGGAGGGGTTAGGGGTATGGGAGGATTTGAGTTTTCTTTTTTGTTTTTATTTCTTTTCTGGAGTAATGAAAATGTTCTAAAAATTGAAAAAAATATTAATTGTGGTGATGGATGCACAGCTGCATGATGGTACTGTGGGCAATTGATTGTGCACTTTGGATGACTGTATGGTTTGTGAACAATCTCAATAAAATTGAACTTAAAAAAAAAAAAAGCAAAAAGAGATTAAGAGATTTGTGGGACACCATCAAGTATACCAATATGTGCATTACTGGAGTCCCAAAAGGAGAAGAAAGAAAAAGAGGCAGAAGAATATTCAAATAAATAATGGCAGGAAGATTTCCAAGTTTAATGGAAACTATTAACATGCATATTCAAGAGCCTAATGAAACCCAAAAAGGATAAACTCAAAGACAGCCATGTCCAGACACATAATAGTTGCGATGGTTAAGTTCATGTGTCAACTTGGCCAAGTTTTGTTGTCCTGTTATTTTGTCAAGCGAGCACTGGCCTATTGATAATGTGAAAACACTTCCTGGACTTAAATCATCAGTAAGTTGATTGCATTTATGGCATGAGCCTAGCTATCACAGCTAGGTATACCCAAGAGAATTGAAAACATAAGTCCACACAAAAACTTTTACTTGAATTTTCATAGCAGCATTATTCATAATAGCCTAAAAGTGCAAACAGCCCAAATGGCCATCAACTGATGAATGAATAAACAAAATGTGATATATCCACACAATAGAATATTATTCAGCCATTAAAAGTAATGACATACTGATACGTGCTACAACATGGATGAGTCTTGAAAACGTTATGCTAAGTGAAAGAAGGCAGACACAAAAGATCACATATTGTATGGTTCTGTTTATATGAAAAATCCAGGATAGGCAAATCCATAGAGACAGAAATTAGAGGGGGATGGGTGGTTGGGGGAATTGGGACTGGACTGTTAACATGTATAGAGTTCTTTTGGGGGTTATAGAAATGTTCTGGAATTAGATAGTGGGAATGGTTGCCTAACATTGTGAATATACCAAAAACCACTGAATTGTACACATTAAAATGATGACTTTTATGTGAATTACATCTCATTTTAAAAAGATGCAAAAAAGTAAAGGAAAGAAAGAAAAAGAGTATCAGACCTGTGAAGCTTCTTCCTTGGATATCAACTGAGAGGATTACAAGCCTATCAGAGAATCTCTGCATTTGCCATGAAGTTCAGCAGAGCTCAGGAAGATGCCAAGGAGAGGGGGCCTCGGAGCAGTCTCATAGGGTCTTGCATCTTTCACTGCAGGGAGAAAAGGGCAGCTGAGAATTCCTGGGTCCCAGGAATTTTGTCAAAGTCTGAGAGAACTGGTGGACAGGAAAGGCCTGGAGTTGAAAAAGATGTCTGTGAGACTCTAGGGATATCAAAGTAGAGGCAATGACAATGTCCATCTTCAGCAGTAATCAGTTACGACACAGTGCTTAGAAGTATAGGATGCCCAGCAATTAGGCACACAAAGTAGATGCCATGGGGATGCCCAGAGACCAAGGAAAATAAGACACCATAACCAGAGACCAGAGAGGACCCAATATCCCCTCCCAGATGCCAGAGAAGACAAATTTAGCTCACTTCTAGGGAGAAGGTGAGGAAAAGGGAGAAAGCTAAGAAATTCAGAAATACTGCATATATGCTCAAAATGCCTTTTGAATTGGATAGTGACATATAACAATAACTTGACAAATTTATGAATCAGATAGAGACAAATAATGGTAAGTGAATTATGGGAAAAATTAGTAAATTGGAGTAAACGTATTGGAAGGGGATTGAATAAGTTATTGGCTTTAGGTAGACCCTGTGAGATCAAATAAAACTGATCACAAAAAATGTTATATCTCTTTGCAAATCTGAGCACAGTATATGATGTCAGCCTGGCTTGACATGCCATTACCCTTCCATCTGTGAGACATATAACACACACTTCCCATTGCCTCAGTTCACCCTTTCCACCCCAGACTCATGGCTATTTATCCTTCTGAGCTCAGCTTAAATGGCCCTTCCTCAAGGAAATCTTCCCTGACCCCAGATTAGGCCAGTTCCCCTTATACTCCCTCTTAACACCCTCTGCGTGTCCTTTATAGCACTTAACACAAATGTGATTGTATAATTATTTACATCACTATTTAATGCCTGTCTCCTTTGGAATATAAGCAACAGAGCAGGGACTGCATTTGGCATTACAAAATAGCACAGTTCATTGCATTAGAACATAGCATAGTGCCTAGTATATAGTAGGTGCTCAATAATAATTTTTTGAATGAATAAATGACTGGATATTTCACAATAATAATCTGGAATTTTTCCTTCCTTTCCCATACTCACCTTCAATCAGATAGCTGGACCTGTGCCTTAGGGAAGGTACATGGCAGGACAGAAAACAGGAAAAGGCTGCTTATCTTCCTGGCTTTTGTTTTCTAAATGCCCAAGTCTTTTTGAGAAGGAAACTCTTAGGTCTGTACAGAGTCTTTTGAAGAAATATGTACAGAATAGGATTTCCCTCCAACTATAAAAACATTTCCCCAGTCTGGCAGAAGTCAAGAATGAGAAACATGTTGATGGGTCCCTAGAGCAAAGAGACCTGGGCTTTTCAGCAATGTCCTCATGGCGGGAGGAAAACCTGACAGAGGAAAGGAGGGCATGTGGTCAGGGTCAGCATATGTCTCAGTGTGGACCCATCACAGAGAACCTAATAGACACTTACACATACGCACGCATACAGGTGCACCCTGCGTATGCACGCATGTACACACAGCACCTTGAACTTGTGTAGGATCCCAGACATAGGGAACAGCCTTTAGGAAAGGGAAACCCAAGAATGACTGAAGTGACATTTTAGAAAATGTAAAGGGTCATTTCTTGCACCCGTGGGTTTGTAAATTGAGATTCATTAATGCTCATTTGCTTCATGAAATATCAAAGATATATTTATATGCAGTTCAGCTTTCATGTCGTATGTAGTTTATTCTAGTCTAATAATTGAAAACTGGATCCTCATGCATAGTGTAGAAAAAAAACTTACGCTTTATGGCTACATTTTTTCCTTGTAATAACCCTGTGAGATAGAAAGCATATGAATTACCACCACCATCGTCCTGTTTTACAGTGAAAAAACTAATTCAGGGAAGTCAAATGAAGTCAAATTCAGGAAGTCAGAGAGGTCACACAGCTAAGCTAGAAGCAAAGGTGTTTTTCTGACCCATCATTGCATAAAATTCTTTATGTGATACCAGTCTGCCTAGATTAATCAAAATGTTGATTTATAAGAACATCCCATTCTCTGACCACTTCAGACAACTATGAGTTTTCTGTCTTTTGGATCAATTTTTCTTAGCAAAGTTAATTTGCTTTTTTCCAAGTTCTGTTACAATTTTAAAATATTCTTTATAGAACCGATGCCATATTATTTGTTAATTGTTGCTTAATTGTTAAATTTTTGTGTCTGTTGGTACAACTAAACTTTTTTTTCTTTTGGATGAGACACATTCTGCTAAAACTACCTGCTGTTGTTTGTGATTCCGGTGGTGATGCTGCCAGCTGGAGAGAGGGGCGGCAGCTTGAGTGAAATTCTCGTGTTTGATACCTTCAAAGTATAGCCAGCAATTACTTCTTTCCACTTTAAATTTCATAACACAGTGGGACTACTCTAATTGTACAATGTGGTCCTAAGGTTTTTTGATGTTTCCCACAATTTTGAGACCTGTTTCATAATCATGGCTGCATAAAAAGTCTCAGTGTCTTAGCAGACTTACATGAGTTAAAAAAGAAACTCATATCCATGGAATACTCATGGAATAAAAAATATTTTATTTGATATTCAGCTATGTTAATGCTATTGAGAGGATAATCCCATGTCAGCCCTTCACCCTAAAATTGCATCTTATTATTATAAACAGCATTCCAAAGGCATTTGTCAAAAATAAGGAATATGAGAGACCACTTGATTTCTTTCTAACCTCTTCACATAGAGGAACAAAAGGGGTAACAATAAAGTACTAAACAGAAATGGTTTTGTAAATATAAACATTGATAGTGACAATGTAATAAAAACAGTATGGTAAAAGACCTGCTTTGTTTAGTTTTCCATTTCATCCAAAAAAGCAAGCATGTGGTTATAATGAAAACCAGTTTCACTGAAAGTATGACTCTAAGGGCAGAAGTGTAACAGTACAGAGCAGAGAATGCTGGGCCATGAGGGCCGTGGGCTCAGTATTGTTGCTGGCTTGTCAGCAAATCATTAAACCCCATGTATATAAGAGTCTTATTTGTGAAATGAAGATACCGCCACCTGTTCTTAATCAAGTGTAAATGGCTGTTACAGGGATTAATTATACAACCCCTTAAGCTCCAAAAGGGAAAATGAGGTGTGTAGGCAGCAGCCAAAGTCTATTAACTAGACCAGTATAGGAGCAGGCTGCCTGCGTGTTGACACTTCCATTCTCTTATTTAGGGAACGTAAACCATCAAAAACTAATTTTTCAACAATTACTAGTTTTAGAATAAAAAATAATAAACATGAGCACCATTTATCACTGTCAGATTCAATGCATCTATGTTAAAAGCTTCCTATCAGTTAATTCATCAAGTAGAAGCACCATCTAGAAATTTTCTCCCTACCTTTTTAAATGCAATTTTATTGAGATATAGTCACACACCATACCATGATCCAAAGTGCACAATCAGTTGTTCACAGAATCATCACATAGTTGTGCATTCATCACCACAATCAATTTTTGAACATTTTCATTACTCCAAAAAATAAGAATAAGAATAAAAAGAAAAAGAAAAGTAAAAAAGAACACCCAAAGTATCTCATACTCCTTTTCCCCCCTATTATTCATTTACTTTTTATCCCCCTTTTTTCTACTCATTTGTCCATACACTGGATAAAGGGAGTGTGAGCCACAAAGTTTTCACAATCACACAGTCACACAGTGTAAGCTATATAGTTATACAATCATCTTCAAGAATAAAGGCTGCTGTGTTGCAGTTCAACAGTTTCAGGTATTTCAGGTATTTCCCTCCAGCTATTCCAATACACTAAAAACTAAAAAGGGATATATATATGTAATGCATAAGAATAACCTCCAGAATGACCTCTCGACTTTATTTGAGATCGCTCAGCCAGTGGAACTTTATTTTGTTTCATTTCTCTTCCCCTTTTGGTCCAAGAAGGCGTTCTCAAACCCATGATGCCAGGACCAAGCTCACCAATGTGAGTCACGTCCCACGTTGTTGGGGAGATTTACACCCCTGGAAGTCACATCCCACGTAGCAGGGAGGTCAGCGAGTCCACCTTCTGAGTTGGCTTAGAGAGAAAGGCCACATCTGAGCAACAAAAGAGGTTCTCTGGGGGTGACTCTTAGGCACCATTATAAGTAGGCTTAGTCTCTCCTTTGCAGTAACAAGCTTCATAAGGGCAAGCCCCAAGATCGAGGGCTCAGCCTTCTAAATTTGTAGTCCCCAGTGCTTACGAGAATATCAGGAATTCCCCAGGTGGGGAAGTTTAATATTTCTACATTTTTCCCCCAGTCCCTCAAGGGGGCTTTGAAAATACTTTTTTATTCTCTGTCCCACTTACCCTTCTCCCCACCTTTTTTGAAACCTAGATGAGAGATAAATGCTATCCACAAACACATGTACTCCAAATTCTTTCCTTAATCATACAAATAGCTTGATGCATGAAGATTGCATGTTACCATGTGGATTCAGAATGCAAAATTGTAAACATAAAATTTCAAAACAATATTGTGTCCTAAAACATCATCAATATGGAAAATTTGACAAAAATATATCTGATTATTATATTGTTCTTGGTGAATATCATTATTAATTAATAATAATTGTTTTAATTTTCAGGGTTTTAAAAAACTGGACTAAGGCAATGTGCCGGTTTGAGTGTATTGTGTCCCCCAAATGCCATTATCTTTGTGGTCTTGTGTTGGGCAGAAGTTTTGGTGCTGGTTGGATTTGCTTGGAATGTGCCCCACCCAGCTGTGGGAAATGATTCTGATGAGATGTTCTCATGGAGGTGTGGCCCCGCCCATTCAGGGTGGGCCCTTATCGGTGGAGCTATATAAATGAGCTGACTTGGGGGGAAGAAAGAGAGTGCAGCTGGGAGTGATGTTTTGAAGAGAAGCAAGCTTGCTAGAAAGGAACGTCCTGGGAGAAAGCCGTTTTGAGGCCGGAGCTTTGGAGCAGATGCCAGCTGCCTTCCTAGCTAGCAGAGGTTTTCCAGACGCCATTGGCCATCCTCCGGTGAAGGTACCCGATTGCTGAGGTGTTACCTTGGATGCTTTGTGGCCTTAAGACTGTAACTGTGTAGTGAAATAAACCCCCGTTTTATAAAAGCCTATCCATCTCTGGTGTTTTGCATTCTGCAGCATTAGCAAACTAGGACAGGCAATAATTTGAAAAGTTAGAAGTCTTAGCCAACACACTTAAAACATTCATATGATCTATCAGTTTTATCTCTCAGATAATTGCTACTATATAATAGCTGGTCTTATACCCCTCATAAACTTTTAAATTAAGCTTCTACACACTCTCCTGGTTCATAATGTTGTTCTTGTGGACATTACTGATATCAGATAAAATAAAGTCACCTAATGGCTGTCTCTTTAGAAAACTCATAGACTGCTCATCTTAGAATGAACAATTACCTTTATAAGAGATTGAAAATGCACTAAACAGATGCAGTGAATGGACAATAAAGGGTGACAACCAGAACATGGAATCTTCTATCTAATACTTGACTATAGTTCTGCCACTTCAGAATAATAATATGAAACTTACCAAAAATCATTTCAGTGCTGTTTTGAAGTGAAAACTTGTCATTCAAAACATAGTGCTGTTAAATTACTGACAAATTAATCAAAAATGGTTTTTTGAGAAAGAAAAAAAATGCTTACTTAGAAGAAAGCAACAGTAATTTACTGAATGCAATGTCCTGAAAATGTAAAAAGCATATTAAGGTGTCATGTATGTGCTTCTGCTTGGGGAAATTTGCTCCTAGAAAGAAGATAAGCATTACAGCAATTGAAACACAAATTAAATGATGCTAATGTAATGTTAAAGGACAGCAACTCAAGCTGTGTGTGTGTGTGTGTGTGTGTGTGTGTCTTCTATTTAATCTTATCACTGGTTTATCTCACCCAATAAAGGATTCATATAGCGTGTTAGTTCTCTATTGCTTAGGACAAATAACCACAAACTTAGTGGCTTAGAACAACACAAATTTATTCTCCCAGTTTCTGTAGGTCAAAAGTCTGGCACAGAGAGGCTAGATTCTTAGTCTCAGATTCTCGGCAAATATTGCACAATTCACCTAAATGAATTGTGCAATATAACAAGGTGTCAGTCCAGAATGAGGTTCTCTTCTGGGGCTCAGGGTCCCTTTCCAAGCTCACTGATTGTTGTTAGAAATCATTTTCCTTTGTTTGTAATCCTGCGGTCCCTGTTTTCCTGCTGTTAGCTGACGGATGCTCTCAGCTCCTCGAGGCCACCCACAGTTCCTTGCCACATGGTCCCCACAGGCACTTCCCATGGATGTTTTCTTTCTTCCAGACCAACCAGAGTGTGCCTCTCTGACTTCCTCTTCTTCAACCAATCAGAGAAAACTCTGCATCTAAGGGGCTTACCTGATTAGGTCAGGTCCTAGGTTGGTTAAGTTAATGTCTCAAGTTGTCCAGTTCTTTGGTCAAACAAGCTCTGACCTGTGAGGGTATTTCATAGATGGATTTGTATGCACAATCAAGCTGATTGCATCTACAATCAACAAAGGAGGTTGCCTTCAGCTGGGGGATTCAACTTCACCTTCATCAGAGTTTCCAATTTGCAGTCTGCTCTTTGGAATTTGGACTTGCCTATCCCCATGGTCACATAAGCTAATTCTTATAATCTCAATCTCTTCAATCTCTCTCTCACTCTCTCTCTCTCTGTCTCTCTCTCTCTCTCTCTGTCTCTCTCTCTCTCTCTCTCTCTCTCTCTCTCTCTCTCTCTCTCTCTCTCTCAGTTCTGTTTCTCTGGAGAACCCTAGTATAAGGCCCACTGAGGACAATCTCCCTTTCTTAAAGTGAATTGTACAATATAACACAAAATAAACATGGGAGTGATAGCCTATCATATTGACAGCTCCCTCCTACACTCCAGGGATTGAGATTATAGAGATTATACAAGGGCATAAGTCACTGGGGATCATCTTAGAATTCTGCCTCCTACATATAGTTTACAAAACATTTATATGTGGTTTAGCATTTCACACTCTCAGAAACTTTAGCCTAATTTTAAAATAAAGAAACCATGATAGGAATACATTGAAGAGGGAAAGGAACCATCAATTACAGGAATTTGACTGCATGCCAAGACAATATTAGGTGATACTTATGCAGTGACTCTTTTCATTTTCACAAAACTTTTGAGATGGTGGCCTTATCCCACTTTTTGGATAAGAAAAACTAGGCTCAGAGTACATAAGAAATTTTTCCAGTGTTAACACAGCATGTAAGAAGTACAGCCAAGATTTGCAACCAAGTCTTCTGATTCAAATTTCTTTTTTTCTTTATTTATTAAATTGCTATTCAGAATATTTGTGTGATGTGTGCTTGACAAAAAAAGGAATAGAGTCACTGATATAAGAGGGTCCCAGGGTGTGGCGGATGAACAGAAAGCAGGCAAATATGCAAGTGTGATTCAGATACAGTGGTGATGCTCAGAAGTGAATACAATACCAGCCATTTGCAATAACTCTGTGGAGAACAATTTGGCCACATCTATCAAAATTACAAAAGTATAAGAAGACCTTTAACCTCGCAATTTCACTTCTAAGAATGTATCCTACAGATATGGGAAAATTAAGTATGTACTAAGTTATGCATTTCAGCACCATTTGTAATAGAAAAAAAATGGGAACATCCTAATTGTTTATCAATTAGAGGATGGTTAAATAAACTATGACATATCCATGCAATGGAATGCTATGTGGCCATAAAAAAAAAGAATGAGGAGGCTCTTTATGCATTAAATTGGGATTATTTCACTATATATATAAGTGGAAAAAAGCAATATGCAGAACAGTATGCATGATATGCTACCATTTTTGAAAAAAGGATGGAAATGTGTGGGTGTGGGTGTGTGTAGCTTGTATATACATAGAATATCTCTGGAAATATACAAACACAAATCAAACTGGTAACGATCACCGCCAGGCAGGGGAACTGGATGGCTGAGGATGAGTTTCCCTCTCCTACTCTCTTTCTCTCTCTCTCTCTTTCTCTCTCTCATAATCACCTTCTATCATCTCTCTATCTATTTATCTATCATCTATCTATATCTATCTATCTAAATATCCATCTATCTATGCATGCAGGTAGTCTTCTAGATGATAAAAGGGTGGAAAGGGAAGAAGTGGTTTGAGAAATGATAAAAATACTTGCACATAGAAATCTGTTTATTTGGCTAGGAATATGGGAGTTATTTCTGAAATTTTTGTTTGAGAAGTGTGTTAGTTGAGATTCACCAGAGAGACAGAACTGACAGGACTGTGGGGATTGGCAAGTCCAAATTCTGTAGCGTGGGTCACAAGTTGTAAACTCAATAAAGATGACATTGAATTTCCCAGGAGAAGCTGGCTGGCTGAAGTAGAGACAGAAATTCTTCTTTCTGATTTCTGAAATGTTCACTTCTGGCTTTAAGGCCTCCAAGTGATTGGATGAGGAGATTCCTCTCATTGCTGAAGGCAATCTCCTTTGTTGATTGTAGATGTAATCAACCACGGATGCAATCAACTGACTAATGATTGAAATCCATCTACAGAAAACCCTCACAGCAACAATCAACTGGATGCCATAACTTAGTCAAATTGACACATGATATTAACCATCACAAGGAACTAATATTTATATTTGTATCACTGGCTATTAGCCCAAAAAGGTAATGGCAAAAACAGGAAAAAAAAAGTGGATAGAAGCCACTAAGAGAAGTGTGAGGCACAGAATATTTAGGATTTAAAGAAAGAAAAAAGGAAGCAGTATAAGAAGCCTGATGGAACCAGGAGTGGAAATGTGAGAAAATCATTTAAATGAAAGAAGTTATTACTTTTGGTTCACGCCAAGCATGTAGAGTAGATTCAATTTTCTATCCCGAAACATAACATTTTCTATATATTTTAATACATTTTACATAGTTAGCTAGAGCTGATAATTTTATATTTTGTAACTAAAACATAGTATATAACCATCTTCTGTTTCCCTAAAGCAACTACAGTTCTTGGGAGCTGAATTGGGTGTAGAGGTTGTCACTGAGTTGATGGCAGAACAAGGCCAGGAGAAGGAATTTAGGTATCAGTCATCAGGCCCCACATGGAGCCTGTCTAGTACTAAGACAACCAAGTTTATCCTCAAACCTTCAACATAAAGTTTTTCAAAGTGTGGGGCTTCCAGACAGCATCTGTGTTAAAGGTTTCCAGTGTTTACACGCAGAAACGTCTTCAGATAGAAGTTTCTTTGATTGCCTCTCCTCTGTGGCAGCCTTGTGGTATTTAGTGCTGCAGGGGGATGGCCAGATGGGAGAAAAACTGTAAGAGGAGAAAGAGGCTCAGGTCCAGAGGGTCAGATAGGATGCTTCCTTTTCTCCTGTTTGCTCTGTACATAAAGGCATCATTATCTCCTTTCAGAGCCAAGAAGCTGTGAGATTCAACCACAGTTAGGTTACACCCTGTGTTCTCAGGCTAAAACCACAGTGTCTAGCAAGCAAAGTTACTTGTTGCATTATTCCTATGCTGTCCTCATCAGCCTGCTTTTCCTTTTTGTACTAGAACTAGCCACCAAATAGACCCACATGGACCATCAGTAATTTTAGGCCTTATTAGGGGGACAATCTGCTCAAAAGTACCCTGCTCTAACATTTCCCTGGAAAGGTTTCTTTTTTTAATTCATTTTTTATTTGCAAGTTAAAAATTCCCCAGTAGGTGAAATGGTAACAATCGTTCTGGTCGTTGTTTACCCTGAGATCGTATACATCCTTTCAACCCACATTGTTTCTAAAGAACTCAACTTCTGAAATGTGCCCTTTATTATTGTCCCTTCCTATCACTTACAATCCCTAGGAAGTAGAAATTTAAGTAATTAAAATGTGAAAGAATAACTCTTATTTGCATTCTATTTTTTAAATGAAATTATTTTGCCTCAGAAAGTGCCACTTTTCTATATCTAAAAGTCATGACATATGATGGGTCCTACAAAGTTTTGTTGAAACAAATTAACTCAATGTATTGTATTCTCAGAGTTCACAGAACAGTAGTAGTAGCTTTATGGAATTCCATGTTTAATCAATCCACTGGGGACAAAGAAATCTTTACAGTTTGGTCACTGACTGCTTACATGATGGGATTAAATTTGGAAAATACAAATGAACCATAAATATTTGGACTCACATTGCTCAAATTAGACCATTAGCTGTTTTAAACATATTAGGTAAGGCCACAGAGAGTTGTAAAGATTTACATTTGGAGACTATGTGTGCCAAACGTTGCCTATATAAAACTCCCAGAGGACAAAGGGAACATGCACCTGTCATATTTAGGAAGATAGAATGAGAAAACACAACATTATATGAGAACCATGACCTCTGCATTTCAGGGGAAGATTATTTTGAGATATGGAAGAATAAATCGAATTGTGACAGTTTTTGTTTTTAAATCTTTATTCTGGTAACATATATAAAACCTAAAATTTCCCATTATAACCATATCCAAATATATGTCATTGTGGTTAATTATGTTCACAATGTTGTACACAATGTTGTCTATTACCAAAACTTTTCCATTATCCCAAATCCTCCCTAAGCATTAACTCCACATTCCCTACTCCTACCCCAACCCATGGAAAACTATACTCTAGATTCCGACTCTATGAGTTTGCTTATTCTGATTTTTTCCTATCAATGAGATTATACAGTATTTGCCCTTTTGTGTCTGGCTTATTTCACGCAACATGATGTTTTACAGTTCATCCATGTTGTCACATGTATCAGGACTTCATTACCTTTTTATGGCTGAATAATATTCCATTGTATGTATACACACAGTTTATTTATCCATTTGTCACTTGCTGGGCAATTGGGATGCTTCCATCTTTTCGCAATTGTGAATAATGCCCCATGAACATCATCTGCAAATATCTGTTCCAGTCTCTGCTTTCAATTCTTTGGGGTATATACTAGATGTGGGATTGCTGGGTCATATGGTCATTCTGTACTTAACATTCTGAGAAACTGCCAAATTGTCTTCCACAATGGTTGCACACCTTTACATTCCCACCAACAATGAATGAGTGTTCCTATTTCTCCACATCTTCCCCCAGCACTTACAATTTTCTATTTTTTTGACAGTAGCCATTTTGGTGGATTTGAAATGGGATCTCATTGTAGTTTTTAATTTGCATTTCCTTGATGGCTAATGATGTTGAGCATCTTTGCATGTGGTTTTTGGCCTTTTGTATGTCATCTTTGGAGAAATGTCTATTCAAGTCTTTTTCTCATTTTTTTAGCTGGGTTGTCTGTCTTTTTGTTCTTGAGTCAATGGATTTCTTTAAATATTCTGGATATTAAACCCTTACTGGATATGGGGTGTCTAAATATTTTCACCCATTTTGTAGGATGTCATTATACTTTCATGATAAAGGCCTTTGATGCACAAAAGTTTTTAATTTTTGAGGCGATCCCATTTATCTTTTTTTTTCTTTTATTGCTTGTGCTTTGGGTGTAAAGTCTAAGAAAGCATTGCCTAACACAAGGTCCCAAAGATGCTTCCCTATGTTTTCTTCAAGGAATTATATAGTTCTGACTCTTATATTATTCCATTTTCAGTTGATTTTTGTATATGGCATGAAGTAGGAGTCCACCTTTATTCTTTTGCATATGGAGATCCAGTTTTCCCAGCACCATATGTTGAAAGAGACTATTCTTTCCCAATTGCATGGTCTTGCCCACTTGTCAAAAATCAATTGGCCATAAATATGAGTGTTGATTTCTGAGCTCTAATTTGATTCCATTGGTCTATATGACTGTCTTTGTGCCAGTACCATGTGCTATTTTGATTACTGTAGTTTTGTGATTAGTTTTAGGATTGGGAAGCGTGAGTCCTCCAACTTTGTTCTTTGTTTTCCTTTATCAAAATGGCTTTGGCTATTCAGGACCCCTTATCTTTTCATATAAATTTGATGATTGACTTTTCAATTTCTGCAAAGAAGGTTGTTGGAATGTTTTGATTGGGATTGCATTGAATCTGTAAATCGCTTTGGGTAGAATTGACATCTTAATAACACTTAGCCTTTCAATCCATGAACATGAAAATATCCTTCCATTAATTTAGATCTTCTTTGATTTCTTTTAGCAATGTTTTCTAGTTTTCTGTGTACAAGTTACTTACATCTTGGTCAGATTTATTCCTAGATGTTTGATTCGTTTAGTTGCTATTGTAAATGTAATTTTTTTCTTTATTTCTTCCTCTGATTGCTCATTACTAGTGTATAGAAACACTGCTGATTTGGGGGTGTTGATCTTGTACCCCCACCACTTTGCTGAATTAATTTATTAGCTCCAAGAGCTTTGCTATGGACTTTTCAGGATTTTCTCTATAAAGGATCATGTCATCTGCAATAGGGAAAGATTTGCTTCTTCTGTTCCAATTTGGATGCCTTTTATTTCTTTTTCTTGTCTAATTGCCCTGGCTAGAACTTCCAGTACAAGGTTGAATAATAGTGGTGACAGTGGGCATCCTTGTCTTGTTCCTGATCTCAGAGGGAAAGCTTTCAGTCTTCCACTATAAAATATGATGTTAGCTGTGGGGTTTTCATGTATGCCCTTGATCATGTTCAGCAAGTTTCCTTCTATTCCTAGTTTTCTGAGTGTTTTTATCAAGAAGGGATGGCTTTTCTGCATCAATTGAGATGATCTTGTGGCTTTTTCCTTCATTTGTTAAAGTGGTATATTACATTAATTGGTTTTCTTATGTTGCACCACCCTTGCATACCTGTGATAAATCCCACTTGATCATGGGGTATAATTCTTTTAATGCGCTGTTTGATTTGGCTTGTGAATATTTTGTTGAAGATTTTTGCATGTATATTCCTAAAAAATACTGGTATGTGGTTTTCCTTTCTTGTGGTATCTTTGCTCTGACTTTGGGATTAGGGTGATATGGCCCTCGTTGAATGAGGGATTGTCCCTTCCTGTTCAATTTCCTGGAAGAGTTTGAGCAGGAATGATATTAATTCCTCTTTGGATGTTTGGAAAAATTCACATGTGAATCCTTCTGGCCCTGGGTTTTCTTTTGGGGGATGCTTTTGATTACTGAAGCAATCTCTTTACTCATCATTAGTTTGTTGAGATTATCTATTTCTACTTGAGTCACTGCGGGTAATTTGTGTGTTTCTAGGAATTTGTCCATTTCATCTAGGTTATCTAATTTGTTGACAGACTGTTGTTCATAGCATTCTCTCTTAGACCTTTTTATTTCAGTGGAGTCAGTAGTAATGCTCCCCACCTTTCATTTCTGATTTTGGTTATTTGTACTCTCTTTTTTTCTTTGTCATTCTAACTAAAGGTTTGTTGCTTTTGTTGATCTTTTCAAAGAACCAACTTTTGGTGTTATTGATTTTATCTTTCTTTTATGCTCTATTTCATTTATCTCTGCTTGATTCTTTGTCATTTCCTTCCTTCTTCTTGCTTTGTGTTTAGTTTGCTCTTATTCTAGTTCTTCCATTTTTGATGTTTGGTTTCTGATTTGAAATCTTTTTTAATGTGAGCATTTAGAGCTATAAATTTCCCTTTCTCCACTGCCTTTTCTGCATCCCATAAGTTTTGGTATGTTGTGCTTACCTTGTCATTCACCTCAGGGTATTTCCTAATTTCCCTTGTGATTTCTTCTTTGACCCATTGGTTCTTTAAGAGTGCTCTGTTTAACTTCCACATATTTGTGAATTTTTCATTTCTCCCTCTGTTACTGACTTCTAGCTTCATTCCCTTGTGGTCAGAGAAAATATACTGTATGATTTCATTATTTTTAAATTTATTGAGACTTGTTTTGCAACATAAGATATGGTCTATCTTGGAAAATGATCCATGTGCACTGGAGAAGAATGTGTACTTGATTGATGTTGGGTGAATTGTTCTATATATGTCTGTTTGGTCTAGCTGGTTTAGAGTACTCTTCATGTCTTCTTTTTCCTTATTGATCTTCTTTCTAGCTGTTCTAAGCATTATTGAAAGTGTTGTATTGAAGTCTCTTACTATTAATGTAGAACCATTTATTTCTCCATTCAAATCTGTCAATATTTGTTTCATATATTTTGGACCTCTGCTGTTAGTGAATATATATGTATAATTATTATTCCTTCTTGTTGAATTGACACTTTTATCATTATACAGTGGACTTTTATGGTCCTTGTAATCATTTTTTACTTAAAGTCTATTTTATCTCATATTAGTATAACTACCAAGCTCTCTTTTGGTTGCTACTTGCATGATATATTTTTTCCATCCTTTCACTTTGAACCTACTTATGTCTTTAAATTTAAGGTGAGTCCCTTGTAAACAACATAGAGTTGGGTCATGCTTTTTAATCCATTCTTCCAATCTCTGTCTTTGACTGGAGAATTGAATTCATTTATGTTTAAAGTCACTACTAATAATGCAGGACTTTCTTCTGCCATTTTGCTATTTAGTCTTTGTAAGTCTTACACCATTTTTGTCCCTCAATTCTTCCATTAATGCCTACTTTCAAATTTATTTAATTTTTTTGTATTGTACCATATTGAGTCCCTTCTCATTTCTTTCTGGGTGTATTTTTAATTTACTTTCCTTGTGGTTACCATGAGGTTAAAATTTAACATTCTAAATATGTAACTGTCATATTTGATTTGATACCAACTTGACTTCAAAGCATACATAATCACTGTTACTATACCTCTCTATCCCCCCACCATTTTTTGTACTTGTTACAAATTATATCTTTGTACATTGTATGTCCAAAACCATAGATTTGTCTTTACTTTTTATGTGTTTCCATTTCAGCACTTGTAGGAATTAAGAAGTGGACTTACATACCAAAAAGTATGATACAATAGTACTGGTATTTATAATCACCCATATGGTTACCTTTGCTGGGAGTTCTTTATTTCTTTATCCTGCTTTGAACCATTGTCTAGTGTCCTTTCCTTTCCATTCGAAGAACTCCCTTTGGTGATGCTTATAGGGAAATTCTAGTGGTAATGAACTCCCTCAGCTTTTGTTCATCTGGGAATGTCTTCATCTCTCTCTCATTTTTGAAAGAAAGTCTTGTTGGATATAAAATTCTTGGTTGGCAACTATTTTCTCTCAGCACTTTAAGTATTTCTACCCACTGCCTTCTTGCTTCTATGGTTTCTCATGAGAAATCAGCATTTAATCTAATTGGGACTCCCTTGTGTATAACATGTTGCTTTTTTCCTACAACTTGCAGAATTTTCTCCTTGTCCTTTGCATTCAACAGTTTGATCAATATGAGATGGCAAAATTCTCTTCTAGTTTATCCTGTTTGGTGTTCTATGGGCTTCTTGGATGTGCATATTCAAGTCTTTTGCTTAGTTTGGGAAGTTTTCTGGTAATTATTTCTTTGAATATTCCTCTTGCCCCTTTACATCTTTCTTCTCCTTCTAGGATTCAAATATAATGCATATATTTGTCTATTTGATGGTGTCCCACAGGTCTCTTAGGCTGTTTTCCCTTTTATGATTCCTTTTTCTTTCTGTGCCTTAGCCTGACTCATTTCAATTGTCTTGTCTTCAAGTTCACTGATTCTTTCCTCTGCCAGCTCCAACCTGCTGTTGAAACCCTCCTGGAAATTTTTCATTTCAATTATTGTCTTCATCTCCAGTAGTTCTATTTGATTCTTTTTTGAAATTTCTATCTCTTTATTGAGATTCTCTTATTATTCATTCATTGTTTGCCTGATATCCTTTAGTTCTTTCTCTGTTTTTTCCTTCATCTTTGTTCCAGTTTGCTAAAGCTGCCAGAAATGCAATATACCAGAAATGAATTGGCTTTTATAAAGGGGATTTATTAGGTTACAAATTTATAGTTCTAGGCCATAAAAATGTCCAAACTAAGGCATCAACAAGAGTATACCTTCACTGAAGATAGGTCAGTGATGTCCAGAACACCTCTGTCAGCTAGGAAGGCACTTGGCTGGCATCTGATGGGCCTTTGCTCCTGGAGTGAGTTGCTTTCAGCTTCTGATTCCAGTGGCTTTCTCTTTAAGTGACTGTGTGTTCTCACTTAGCTTCTCCAGGGCAAACTCTGGGCTCCATTTCTTAGCTTAGCATCCCCAAACATCTGGTTTCAATAGCTGTCTCCAAAATGTCTCTGGGCATTTTCTCTCTAAGTATCTCTGAGTCTGTCTTCAAAATGTCTCTGCCTTTTATCCTCTCATAGAGTATGCCTGTAAACTAATTAAGACCCACCCTGAACAGACAGAAATAATCTAATCATCTAAACATCCCCATGGAAAAAATCTAATCAAAAGTTCCCACCCACAGTTGGGTGGGTCACATCTCCATGGAAACAACCTAATTAGAAGGTCCCACCCACAATAAGTCTTCACCCACTGGATGGGTCAAAAGAACATAGTCTTTCCTGGGGTACACAACAGTCTCAAACCAGTACAGTCTCCTTGAGCATATTGAAGATCATTTTTTTAAAGGCTTTGTCTGGTATGTCCACAGTCTAGTCTTCTTCATTGATGTTTTCTGGATATCAGCCTCTTCCTTTTTTAGGCCATCATTTATATTTCTTTGTTTGTCTTGTAATGTTTTGTTGCACATTGTACATTTTAATATTTTTTAAATGTTGACTCTTGGATACCTGGAGATGTCTGTTTCTTGAGTTTGTAACCAGCTGATGATATGACAGAGATTTTCTTGAGTGTCAGGAGGTAACAAAACCTAGCAGACCTAAGCAAAAAAAAAAACTGCCTTTCATTGTCTTTGAAAATTGGCTTTGCATTGGCTGATGCTCTCCTTCAAGTTTCAACCCTCCTATCAGGAAAGTCAGCCCAAGCTGAATGCAGTGAGCAGGGTCCTCCCTGTGTTTTCTAAGCTTGTGTATTTTCTAGGCTTGTGCTTGCTACTGGCCTTAGGATTTCCCTTGTTTACCAGAGTTGGAATTACTCCTAATCTGAGAACAGATCTTCTCCCTCTCCTACGTGTTCCACTTAAAGCAGGTAAGTCTTTGCCCCAGGCTGCCCACCTCAAGTGTTTCTTACACTACCTTCATTGTCTTAAGCTGCTCTCGTCTGGAGGGCAAATTCTGGGAGTTGGAGCATGCCAGAGAGGAGTTTCCCAAGTCAGTTTTTCCCAGCCGGAACAAGGTCAGGGGCCCACAAAGAGAGTGTTGGCTGGCTCCAAACTTCCTTGGAGAGGAGATGAAGGAAGGGCCAGGAAGGGTGCCGGGAACTTCTTCCACAGCTCCCCAATGCTGCGCTTTCTTGACTCAACACCTGCCTAGCAAATGCAGCCCTCCAACTGTCTTCTGCAGCTTTGAGGAAGTGTACCATCTTTAAGTCTCCTCCACCACCTTTGTCTGTTGTGGGTTGGAACAATGGCTGCCCTCAGAGCCACACCCCCAGCAATCCAAAATCACTAATCAAGAGCAGTGATTAGTGATTGGACTGCACCACCCCCTCCAGAACCTTGGAGATCTAGGTTCTTATGTCCCTCTCTGGTACCAGAAAGCTACACCAGGAGACAGACCCAATGTTGCCTTCCACGGGAGTGGTGGATGGGCACCACTAACCACCATGAGAGAGAACAATTCACTGGTATTTACTGGAATTGACCAGCCTCTTCCTGCTGCTCTTCCCTGGATGTGGTACAGTGTTCTACTGGACACCAGAGTTTTGAAATAGTTGATTCAGACAGTTCCTGGCTGTTTAATAATTGTTTTGGTGGAGAGACTGATTCCTGGCACTCCCTTCTCCATCTTCCCATAAAATCCATCATGACTGTTTTGAAAAGTTTCCTTTAATCATGAGACTAAATTCTCCACTGCTTATTGTAAACTGTTTGAAATTGAGTGATATTTTTGAAAGTAAGTTCTTATGATTCCATTGAGAACAGACTATTTTTTCCTGGAGTTAAATTACCCAAAGATTATAAAAGCTACATATAGGTGTAAGGATTAATTACAGAGAAATTGATCAAAGTAAAATGTAGGTTAGGCAAAGGTCTTAATTTGGGCTCCCCCATATAACAACCCTGAGACATGGACTCAAGTAGTTTATTTGGAAGGTGAAGGAAACACTCAGTATCAGTAGCATAGTGGGAAGTGAGATGGGGAAGGAAAAGCAGCCAATCAAGCTTCCTGTTTCTACAGTGGGCAACTTGACCTCAGTTCCCCTGCAGACCACTAGGATCCAATATAGTACATATACTTCAGAGTTATTCCACACAAGGGGCGAGGGAGTTTGGGTATTTTTACACCAATTCCTATCATTTATTGGTTGAGGAATGCTCCCATGGAGGATTAATTTCCTGGCACTTCTGGTCTACTGCATGGATAGCAAAGCAGGCTCTGGACACCAGAGAAACCTTCAGGCCAGAGTGCTCTGAAGTGATAAGGGTGATTGGATTTAGGCAGAACACCATTAGCAATTCTTATGGCTTGGTACTCTCCATCATTGTATGCTGCAATTTTCCACTTGAAGTGGTGAATATAACTGTATTTATAAATCTTTATGAATGTAATTGCTGAACTCAGAGTTCCATAAGGAGAGGAACAATGTCTGTAGTATTAATAACTGAATCTTTAGACCTCTGCACAATGCTATTCCATGGTAGCTCTTAATACATACTTGTTGAATGACTCAACAAATGATGCATCTTTTAAATTTATAATTTAAAAGAAGCAAAAGCTCATCACATAATTTTGAAACTATTTCCAAATGTGGTCTCCTCCCAAAATACTGTCTAAAGAAACTATGCAGGACTGCCAAGGATGTGAGGAAATAGCAATGTGCACGCTGTTAGTGAGTGTGTAAATAGGAGCAAACTTCCTGGAGGCCAATTTATCAAAATTTTAAATGTACATATTCTTGGACTCAACAATTCTACCAGTAGGAATTTATCTTACAGGCATTCTTGCATAAGGTTATAGCAATATGACACAAGATGTTCATTGCAACAATCTTTGTAATAGTGAAAAACTGGAAATAAATTAACTGTCCATCACTGATTAAATAAATTATAGCAAGTCCACACAATGAAATACTGTGCATACCAGGCAGACATCTAAAGGAATCAGGTATATTCAATCCATATGCATTAGCAGAAAAAAATATCCAATATATATTAAAGGAAAGTAGTAGCAAGTTGCAAACAGTATATTCGGTATGAACTCTTGTGTATAAAACAAAGGGGAGGTTGGATATTTACAACATAGATATACTTATTTGAACAGATAAAATACCTAGAAACCAAACAACTGAGTTTCCAAATGTATCCTTTTTATTTAATCTGGTCCTTACCCTCCAACTAAATTGATTGGCTATTTTGGCAACTATTTATCATGTATATTGCATCCTTACCAAAAATCCCATAAAGTGGGTGGTAATCCCATCTATAGCAGTAATGGCCAGTACTCTGCTTATATCCCATGACTGACCCCAGAGGTCACCTATAAAAAGTTCCCATACAGGCCCTGCTTCCTTCATCTTTTCACTGGGAGGGGGTATGTTTTCTGGCTGTAGGAACCTACTTGGCCTGCATGAGGTATGGGCTGAAAGTGCCAGGAGTTACTGGTCCAGAAATTACCCTCATCCAATGGGTGACAGGAGTTGGATCAATAGCCCAGCTTCCTTGGTTCTTGGTGGGGGGCGGGGGGGGGGATGATTTCCAAGTGTATTCTACAGTTTCTCATAAGGTCCCCAGCAGAATTGGGCCATCGCCCACAGCATTAACCTGCTTATCAGTGCACCCTTTGTTGGCTTTCTCCTTTCCTTGTTTAACTTCCTCCACTCCCTTACTAGGCTTCCTGTAAAATATCACAAGGGAAAAAAGTGTACCTAAATCCTTGTCTCATCATGGCCTTTTGACCAAATTATCTGCTTAGGCTATGATATCACCATGTAATAGGGTAAGAAGCTGAGACTCCAAAAAGTTAGGTTACGTACATCACACCATGTAGCTATTAAGTTGACTATATGAAGTTGCCATTCTTGCAATTCAAAAATGGTCAAATATCAGACACGGTCAAACTTAAGAGTAAGCATTAAAGCAGAGGTTTGAATCCAGATTGAGAACAGAGCTTATGGGTTCAAAAGGGGCTCTGAATAAGTGTGTCCCAGGGTAGAAGCAGTTGTCCTTCAGTAGACAGGAAAATGCACATTTTGCATATTGGTTAAGAGCATGGATTTTGGATCGAATCAGGCCAGGATTAGAATCCTACCTCTGCCTTTTATTAGCATACAGCTTTGAGCAAGCTACCTAATCTCTCTGAGTATTGCCACATATAAAATGTTACTACCTCAGAAGGTTCCTGTGAAAATCATATGAGATACTATGTAGCAAGTGCCTGGCACATAGTAAGCACTTAATAAATGGTTACTTGCTCAAAGTGAAAAAAACAAAAAGATTTGTTGTTCTTTTGGTTACAAGTGAAGTAAATGCAACTAAAACAAGCAGAAAGGAGCTTTATTGGGTCATTGATTGTGCCAGTTTGGATGCATTATGTCTCCCAAAATGCCATGTTCTTTAATGCAATCTTGTGGGGACAGACATGTTAGTGTTGATTAGGTTGGAATCTTTGGATTAGGTTGTTTCCATGGAGATGACCACCCAACGGTAGGTGTTGAATTATTTCCATGGAGGTGTGGCCCTGCCCATTCAGTGTGGGTCTTGATTTAATCACTGGAATCCTTTAAAAATGCTGGCACAGACCCAGAAGCTTGCTGGCTTAGCTCAGAGATGCTTGGAGTTGTGGACTCCTGATGTTGGCTGCAGCTTAGAGAGACATTTTGAAGATGGCCCTTGAAAGCTGACACTGACATTTTGGAGAACACATTTTGAAATGCAACTTGGGAGCCACATGCCTTCCCAGCTAACAGAGGTTTTCCAGATGCCAATGGCCTTTCTCCATTGAGGGTACCCTATTGTTGATGCCTTACCTTGGACACTTAATGGCCTTAAGACTGTAACTTTGTAATCAAATAAACCCCCTTCATAAAAGCCAATCCATTTCTGGCGTTTTGCAAAATGGCAGCATTAGCAAATTGGAACATTGATCAAACAAAGAACATGGGTAAGCTGGCCTCACAGTGCCTGGATCAGGGTCTTTGGACACCTTCCTTCGGCCTATCATCCCTATTTTATTCTCTGAGACATTTTTCATGGATTGGAGTACAGGGCTGCAGGCAGACTCCTGATGGAAAGAGGATTTCTGCCTCCTAGTTTCAGTTTGAAAAATCCCAGGGAAGGTCTGTGAAGGGTCCAGCTTTGACTCAGAAGCTGTGGACTTCTGTGGATTTCTGTAGCTAAAGAAAAGTGGCAAGCCTGGGCCATTTACCCACTTACTGGGATAGGAATAGGGGGCCTGTCACCAGCAGAAGTGGGAAAGAAGGAGCTCTTGGCAGACAAAATCCAAACCTGTTAATCTCAATTTTACCAGTCACTAACATAGAGACAAATATTGTTTTAAATAAAGAATTTGAAGACTATAACATTTAGCTTAGCCAAAACTTCCATAATTTTCACAGGTTCATGGATATTATTTTACAAACTGAAAAACTTGCTTTTCTCAATAGACAACCTCTAGATCAAGCCTTCTTGTGTTCTCACCAATTTGGTCTTACTCCAGTTGGCTTCTTCTTGCTCTTCTGCACTTGAATGCCCCTCTTCCTGGATTTCTGGCATCTTTTGAGTTGCAAAATCCATTACAGTTAGATTAATTTACTGTCTGTCAATTAGAATTCAAAACTGCTATGTTTGGCATGATGTTAGACTATTGGCTAGGTAATTTTGGAAAGAGGTGTCTTAAAGAGGGTAGTAGTAGGGGGAATGTTGTTTGGCCCTTGCTTTGGTTTCTTTTCATTTTACTTTCGATTTTATTCCTGATACTAATTGCGGTGGGAGCTGACTTGGTAGCTGTGTAAAGTCACTTGTGGCTTCTTGACATTGCTAGCAACTTGTTTATTATTTCTCTTCATTGCTTCCTTCAATTTACCCCAGCCTGATTTCTCTTCTAAAGCAAGTTGTTCAAAATCAAACAAACAAAAAGTTATTTTAAGGAAAACTCATAACTAAGAATCCATGCTGCATTCTTCATATTAAAATGCACTTTGGGGATCACCTTCATTTCTGCTAACAAATAAACATTTTCTCAAGGCCTAAACAAAGGAATCACTTTAACAGTCTCTAAAGAGTCTGGCAAAGTCTGACACTATACTAAAAAACTGATGCCATCATGTAAAAAAATTTGCAGATAATACGCAGATTATTTTGGTACTATTTTATTTCATTTTTTTCTATCAGATCTGTGTTTAACAGCATTAAAAAGCTTTATAATGATTCTCATCATACAGTTCTCTGTGAAAGGGAGAAAGAAAGCAAAGAATAATACTATTATTTCCTAAGTCCATATTGAACTGTTCAGTTCAACCAGCATTTTTTGGGTGTGTTCTGTGGCCTTAGCAAGATGCTAAAAGCCATGAATACAAAGGTAAATAAGAGGACAAATTCTCCAGAAGCTGACACTAAGATAGAGTTTAGAGTGCAAGTATTTACTAGGGACTGACACCTGTGAAAGGAACATGGGGGAGCAGGATTGGGCAGAGGAAGAATTCGAACTGCAATGCAGACCCAACAGTCTTTACCAACCCAAAGGGAACTCTGGAGCAAGAATTGTCTATCAGAAGTGTCCTGAATCTGGCTGAACTGGCTGGACCTGTATACCCCCAGCTTGATCAGTCGTTGACCGTGGGCTGCTCAGGGAAGGGTGACTACAGCAGTGGAAGCACACCCTGAATAGGCCGACTGCACTTCTTGCAGCTGGGCAGCAATACCTCCTTGAAGTGGGGTCAGGGCAGCACATCTCTGTGTCCACCACAGTCCAGTGGTAAGAACAAGCCTAAATATAATTTTATAACAATATAGGAAATGCCGTGATAGCTGTTTGTGCAGGGACTAGGCCAGGGTATCAAAAAAAAAAAAAAAAAAGGCTTTGTTCTAGTTTGCTAATGCTGCAGAATGCAAAACACCAGAGATGGATAGGCTTTTATAAAAGGGGGTTTATTTCACTACACAGTTACAGTCTTAAGGCCACAAAACGTCCAAGGTAACACATCAGCAATCGGGTACCTTCACTGGAGGATGGCCAATGGCGTCCAGAAAACCTCTGTTAACTGGGAAGGCACATGGCTGGCGTCTGCTCCAAAGTTCTGGTTTCAAAATGGCTTTCTCCCAGGACGTTCCTCTCTAGCAAGCTTGCTCTTCTTCAAAACGTCACTCACAGCTGCACTCCGTTCAGTCTCTTTGAGTCAGCATGTTTTATATGGCTCCACTGATCAAGGCCCACCCTGAATGGGTGGGGTCACACCTCCATAGGAGTATCCCACCAAAGTCACCACCCACAGCTGGGTGGGGCACATTCCAAGCAAATCTAACCAGCACCAAAACGTCTGTCCCACAAGACCACAAAGATAATGGCATTTGGGGGACACAATACATTCAAACTGGCACAGGCTTCTTGGAAGAGGTGACCTCTCCACTAACTAGAAGCTAGAGGCTGAAGAAGTGGGCAGAGATTGGCTTTTTCAGTACATATTTTATCTGAAGCTCTCCAAGCGTTGACTTTATTTCATACTGTTTTAGTCTGCTTGGCTATCGAAATGCAATATACCAGAAATGGGCTGGCTTTTAACGATGGGAATTTATTAGTTTTTAAGCTTACAGTTCTGAGGCTGTTAAAATGTCCAAATCAAGGCATGATCAAGACAGTACCTTCTTCCTGAAGACCAACTGCTGGTGATCCTTGACTCCTCTGACACACGGCAAGGCACATGGCGGTGTCTGCAGGTCTCCCTTCCTTCCAGGTTTCATTGCTTCCAGCTTTTGACTTCTGTGGCTTTTTCTCTCAGCTTCTGTGCCTCTCTGTATTCATCCCATTTATAAATGACTCCAGTAAGAGGATTAAGACCCACCTGGGGCACACCACAACTGAAATAACCTAATCAAAAGGTCCCACTAACAATAGGTTCGCACCCACAGGAATGGATTAGCTTTAAGAACATACTTTTCTGGGGTCCATAAAGCCTCCAAATTATCACGGGTACCTCTCTGAATTGGGACTTAGAAGAATTTAATTATCTCCCTTTTGCAGCAGGATAAAGTAAGCTATTCCAGGTAATTTAAACAACAGAGGCAGGAAGAAACTTCAATAGTGTTGAGAGCCCCTATTGCAACCACTAAATCAATTGCCAGCCTCAAATTGTTTGTCAGTTGAATAAAATGTTCCCATCTGCTGAGGGTGGGTTTGGCAAATTGAGAGATTCTGGAGGCAACACCCTGAGGTTGAGTCTAGTCATTGAAGGTTGTACTTTCATTTTTTTGCTGCACAATATGAAATATTTAGCTTTGGGGAAAGATACCAATATATGACTTAATGCTTCACATTTTAGAAGAATTTTGGTATCAGGTAGACACAAACTAATAATTATTATCAAAATGGTGCACAGAGTGACAGGGAAGCTATGGGTTACAACAGATTTGTGACCTCAGCCAAGCACAGTGGTGGCAGGGCCTAGCTGCTACAAAGAAGACATGTTTTAGACAATACTCATGTGCATGGGCAAAAAAACACAAGGACTGTATTTGTGACTAATTGTATAACAGGTTATTTTAGTTTCTGTTCTGTGGAAAGTGTAAAGCATTCCAACAAAGGGTTTTAATGCAGATTTTTTTTTTGCACCCATGCTGTTGATTGCTAAATGTAATAGTCTGATCATTACACTGAATAAATGTGTCTTTTTAAAAAATAAAATAAAATAAAAATGAGGGAACTGGAAAAAAAAAACTGTACAAAGAAGAAAACACCAAAAAGTGGCAAAGGAGGTTATTACCACATGTAAAGGCATAAAGTTTCTTCCTCATCATTGAATTTTGCAAAACCCAGTTCAGGTTCTCAGATTTCACCTAATGTGATAAAAAGGCCATTGTAGCTTTGTGTGACAATTACACTGCAGCCAGCTTCATGGATGTGCAACCTATAAAATCGCACAGGGCCCCACACTTAGATGGGCCCCACAATTTATGTACTGCTCTGCCATCGCTGTCTTGAAATTTTTAGTAATTTTTTAATGTAAGGACTTATGTTTTCATTTTGCAACAGGCCCCACAAATTATGTAGTCAGTCCTGATTAAAAACAATTGCTTAAATTATGAACCAGGTTTGTTTTCTGGGTCTATGCAAAATCTAGTGTTAATTGTTAATATTGATTTGAATTTTAAGACCTGGAAACTGTAAACATTTTGCTTTTTCTTCTTGCATTTTAATTTAATTAGAAAAATACATGTTCTTGTGGAATATTTGGCAAGTACATGGAGCATAAAGAAAATCAACTAGAAATATTCCTTCCTCTGTGATTGCAAAGATATTAATAATGTGTTTGATTTGTCATCTTTGATCATTTTCTGTAACATTTGACACATTACTAAAAAATTGTGTGTTGTACCACACACAAACTAAGGAGATATGGCAAGAATACAGAAGAGACACACAAGAGAGCTGAAAATGCTTTGTTTAGTTTTTTTAAAAGGCAAGATGAGAAATGATTATGGCAATGAGAATTTGAAGATTGAGATGTGTGTTCTCGTCAACACAGCTCCAAACAGTTAGTAAAAACCTACCATCCTCCAATCTCCCCCTCTCCAGTCTCCTCTCAGAGTACAAGCATAGTGGGAAGGTTTCAGAGAAAAAGGATATTATTAGCAGTGTTGCGTTCACCATTATGTGCCCAAGGGTGGCACTATACCCAGAAAGCATTTGTTCAATTGCCATTGAATAAGGAAGATTTTGATGGGTGGAGAGGCAATAGCAGAACGCTTAGGCAGCAGGAACACATGAGATGAAGTTGGAGCAAAGCTATCACCACCCCTAGGCCTGAAGAGGTCAGGGGAGGAAGCAGTTACTGAAACTTGGAAAAGGAGTCACATAGAAAAGGTAAATTTGAGAAGAGTATGATCTTCCTTCCGTTAAAGAACACAGCCAGCCAGAGGCAACTCAGGAGGTGGGGAGGGAAATAATTTCTGATCTTATCTCGTCCATATTTCCAGTCTTCTACAGAGGCTCCATGTTGGCCAAACTCAACCAGAGTCAAAGGGGGACGC
Source organism: Choloepus didactylus (assembly GCF_015220235.1). NCBI lineage: Eukaryota > Metazoa > Chordata > Mammalia > Pilosa > Megalonychidae > Choloepus > Choloepus didactylus. The sequence goes on along the minus strand of NC_051334.1, from coordinate 41,943,622 downwards.
TGTTTATGTTGTTGGTACAGATCAGCTTCTCAGGGCATAGGGCAAGATGGAAAAGGTGGTGAGTAAACTAGGAGGGGCAAATGGAGAACATCTAGTATGCCACTCTCATACAACCCATCATCATCTCTCTACTAAACTGAAGCCTAAATAGTTTCTCACCATCCACTCTTGGCTCCCCTCCAATATATTCTCCAAACTGTGGCTGAAGTGATCTTTTCAATATGCAAATCTGATTATGGTAAATCCCAGTTTAAAACCCATCAATGGCTTCCCAAAGAGATCAAAATCCTTACTATACCCCCGATCTCATCTTGAATTTCCTCTGCCTCTAACTCCCTTTGTTCCTGCTGCAGTGGCCCTCTTTCAGTTCCTACAATAACCCTTGTACCTTCCAATCCCAGGACCTTTGCACATGCTATTTCTTCTTTCTGGACTTCCCCACCCCCACCTCAACCTTTGGCCTAGTCCATGCCTCCTCTGGGAAGCCTTATCTGACCTCCTTTCATCTCCCCAGTCTAGGTAGTTTCCCATTTTACACATAATGGTGTCTGTCTTCCCTGGGAGCACGTATCTTATTTTATAATTCTATATCCATTGGAGTGATCCTTTGATTGAGCTGCCTTCCTCTGTTTTGTTCCCCTTTAGTGACTCCAGTGCTAAGCACTGTGCCAGGCACTTAGGAGGCACTAAAAAAGAAAGAACAAACCAATGAAAGATGGTATTAGCCAATTATTTAATAATTGAGTTTATTTCTTTGAATTCAACCAGAAGCTAAAGTGAATATGGGAAAAGAAAGTAACTTTAAAACCAGTTTTATAGGAACCTGCTAAAGAAAGGAGCTTTTTCCTTGCCAAGAGGTGTTCTGTCTCTTCATTGCTGAGAGCTATGATGCCTTCCATCATTCTCCTGTAACCGTTTTCTCCAGCACAGCCTCAGCACCTGGTCTCCCAGGGGAAGCAGTGCTTTCCACAAGTGCCTGGTAAGGTACAATAAAACTGCCTCAGTATTCCAGGTATAAATGATGACTTAACAGGAAGGCTCTCCCTCTCTCCTTCTTCAGCATTTGTCCTACCTCCCAGGTCACGAAGGATAAGGATTCATGACTCAGGAAATTACAGCATATAAGACAGCTACAGTTTTTACTCCTCTCAGTCGAAACTCTGATGTAGAAGAGATCATGGCACTAGGTGGTATTGTTATTTGTGTGTATGTTGATATTTAATGACTTTTTGTAGTGGGTTTTATGAGTTCAAATAACCCCAGGTTAAAAAAAAAATGACCCCTATGTCTTAAAATTCCCTGAATTCTAAACTTTCAAGTTTAGTAGTTTTTTCACAAGTCTACTACTAATTTAGTTTCCTTGACTGAACTAATCATAAGGGAATGGGTGTCTTTCGGTTTGCATTAAGAGCCTTGATTTATTATTTCAAGTAGTCTCTATGGTCTTTTATGTGATAAGTCCACTCAAATGATATTTCCTGTCTCCTTAACACATCCATTCCAGACCACAGTGGATTCCAATGTGCTTTTTAGCCTATGTTAGGTTGCTTTCAAGAAAAAGTAATTGTAAAAGAAAAATAGTTCTCAGACTAAAGGGAGAGACAGTTTGCCCAGGTTTTTCCTTACTGAAAAGCACTACATTAGATAGAGAAGCCTCACTATCAAAATAACCAGAATCTTTGTCCAGCAGCTTTTATGTTCTCCAGTTCATGACTGTAAAGAATTTCTAGAGACTTACGCCTTCTAGGAAGGAAGCTATAATCTGCTTGTGCAATTGCAAGCTATGCCTACATCCTCCATAACACTCAAGTAATTTCATGCTTGTGGTAGGGCTAGATTTCTTCACTTCACCAGGGTTCCATCCTTGTTTGGTCCCATTTCAGCCCATAGTGCTTCAGCCTATCCCCAAAGTCCATTCTTGCCACTCTCTGCAAAATCCCAGTCTACCTTTTACTATGCACCCAGTCCTCATAAGGCTATCAGCCTTGGTTTGCCCAATCATTCCATGTAGAACACTTGTTTTAGTTTCCTTGGCTGCTCAAGCACATACCATGCCATGAGTTGCCTTAAACAATGGTAATTTTAAAATCTCATGGTTTTGAGCCTAAGAGAAAGTCCAAATCAAGGCCTCATGAAGGCAGTGCTTTCTCCCCAAGACTGGCGTTCTGGGGCTGGCTGCTGGCAATCCTTGGTCCTGGGCTCTTTGTCACATGGCAAGGCACATGGCGGCCTCTCTTGGCCTCTCCATTCTATTCCAGGTTCCATTGACCTTCAGCTTCTTGTTTCCCATGACTTTCTCTTCATCTGTCTGAATTCCATGCCCCTTATAAAGGACTCCAGTGATAGGATTAAGACCCATCCTGATTGAGGTGGGCCACACCTTAACTGAAGTAACCTCATCAAAATTTCTTACTTCAAATGGGTTCACACCCACAGGAATGGATTAAATTTAAGAACATGTTTTTCTGAGGTACATTCAGCAACAAATCATCACAAACACTTTCTTTAATATTATAGTGGCTTCACTCTGAAGTTCCCCAGAAGCTTCAACAGGTCACACACACACACACACACACACACCTGTCACCTTTTTTTCTCCTTTCCCTGGAGAAACTGCTCTCTGGCTCACACTCCCTACTTGGGCTAAAGCTGTCTGTGATTTAACTGGAACTCTGGAATGAGCCAAGTATTTGTCTTAGGAACCCATGCCCTCGGTTCCATTCTGCCCTACCAACAGGCTTTGAAGGCAGCTGCTCTACTAACAATTTCTAGGCTCTATCTTGGGTTTAATGTAATTATCTTCAGTGGAGAAGGAAAGGCATTGTTTTTGGCAAACAAAGGAAACCAAGCTGCTATCCTAATTCCACACTTAGAAGCATTTCTCATGGGGGCGGGTCTGTGCATAATTATGGAAGCCTGGGCCCTTTATCAGCACTCTTGATACCTGCTGCTGCCCACACTTGGCTCTAAACTTGGTGAACTGTGATCTCATGAAACACAGTAACCTAACCCAGGAAGAGGCAGTTTGAGTCATTCTTTTGAAGACTGGGTACCAACTTCACTCAGAGAATTGGGTGACATGTTTAGGGTATGAACTTGAGGCTCAGGAAACAGTTCAAATTCCATCTCCACCCATGGCTAACTGACCTTGGGCAAGTTGCTATGGCTTAAGTTTTCTCTCTAAAATGAGTACAATAATAGTTACCTTATAGAGTTGTGAAAAAGATTAAATGAGATAAATGGTTTAATTACACATTTATCTTTGTGGTTACTTGATTCATGTCTGCCTCCCTTACTAACCTATAAGCCCCAAGAGGGCAAGAATCATGTCAATTTTACTCACTATTGTACTCTCTGGGCCTATGTATAAAGGTTCAATAAAGTTTTATTGAGTGAGCAAATAAATGCTTGAAAAACACTTAGCATACTGTCTGGCACTAAGTAAAACTTTAGTTGTTATTCAAACTACTGTTGCCCTTTACTTGGGGCACACTTTTCTTAATCTGAAAAAAATGAAAATAAGACTCACTGCATCAGAAAAAGACAGAAAAGCCAACGGCAGGGTACACAATGACTCAGGCTTTGGAATCTGGCAGATGTGGTTCAAACTTTGGTCCCATATCCTTCTCCTTGTGTGATCCTTGGCATATTATTCAACCTCTCTCCAAGTTTCAGTTTCCTCATCTGTAAAAGAGAGTCATAATATCTACCTGTTCTAGTTTGCTAATGCTGCCGGGATGCAAAACACCAGAAATGGATTGGCTTTTATAAAAGGGGGTTTATTTGGTTACACAGTTACAGTCTTAAGTCCATAAAGTGTCCATCAACAAAGGGTACCTTCACTGGAGAAAAGCCATTGGCATTCAGAAAACCTCTGTTAGCTGGGAAGGCACGTGGCTGGCATCTGCTTGCTCTTAGGTTGCATTTCAAAATGGCATTCTCCAAAATGTCTGCATCAGCTTCCAGTGGCCGTCTTCAAAATGTGTCTCTCAGCTGCAGCTAGCTGTGAGCTCCTTCTGTCTGAGCTTTTATAGAGCTCCAGTGAACCAACCAAGGCCCATGCTGAATGGGCAGAGCCATGCCTCCATGGGAATTATCCAATCAGAGTTATCACCTACAGTTGGGTGGGTCACATCTCCATGGACACAACCTAATCCAAAGGTTCCAACCCAATCACACTAACATGTCTGCCCCTACAAGAATGCATTAAAGAATATGGCTTTTTCTAGGGGACATAATATATACAAACTGGCACACTACCCCATAAAGTTGTTATATGGATTATATGAAATATGTGTAATGTCTTTGCATAGTGACTGCCATTTATAAAAAGCCCTCAATAAATGTCTTCCCTTATTTCTTCACAGACCATTAGAATCTCTATCTTTTCCCCATAGTTTGGTTTTGCTATTGTCTTTAAAAAGTTTCCTTCCTTAGCTATTATCTCCATTTATAAGTCAACTTAAAACAGATATAAATGGTAAATAAGCTTGAATGGGATATATGTGATTAAGACACTTTAAGCAAAATGTCACTGAAGAGTTCCTATCAGACCAGGGATTACCAAAAACAGTGGAAAATCTAATACTTATTTTTTTATTCCAAAATAAGAAGCTTCTTATTAGTGCAGATCCTGACATTGTAGATTATCTCTATGAGAATAAAGATTTTTCAGAAGAGCCTCCATTAAAAAAAAAAGTATCACTTTATGAGAAAGTATGATAAGAAGGAATCATCTCCTTGAGATTTTTGCTGACTCATACTGCTAGAAAAGCCCCCCAAAGAGTACCTGATCCACCCCTGCCTGAGGACAATAAATGACTAAATATTCCAGTGCTGGGGGACTTGTATTTCATATTGGAGACTTATTAATCGTTTGACCTTTTCCACAGTGCACTGGGCATAGTAAATTATACTCCTTTCTATTGAAGGCCGGGTGACTTACATGACTCTTTGTAATGTAGTCAGGGCTGGGCTCAATATAAGTCACCCATTGAACGTATTGCACCTGATTATGCATTTTCACCATGTGGTGTGACAGATTAGCGGCAGCCTAGAAAGAAAGCACAAGGAAATGTAAACAAAGGAAATTAAGAAAGAGATCCCAATATAATTTCCCTCTTTTACTTTGGAAATCTCTAGTACCTAAGACAAAAGGAAAAGTTCTGAATGTTATGTGAGGTTTTAATTTGTTTCTCTATGCAACAGGTAGTTAGTAGAATTACTTTCACTTAGCAGAAATAAATCCCCGTGCCCTTTGCTCTATCCTTGTTCCCTTTGGTACCACTGATTCTTCCACTCCTCTGTGAAAGTCTTTTTTCTTCTGTTATGCATTTCCTTCCCAAGAATTCAACCACTTGAACTGTTTCTGTTGGTTCCTCATTTCCTTTGCTCCCTAACTATGAATGATTCTCTAATCCAACACGAGAAACATATGGTCATTTATTTAACAAATATATCTGGAGTACCTACCATGTGCCGGGCACTTTTTAGGTGCTAGGATTGTAGAAGAAAGGCTATAAACAAAACAAATAAAATAAAATATCAGGAAGTGATAAGGACTATGAAGCTATTCACTCATTCATTAATTCATTCATTTACTCACTTCACATTCAACAAATATCTTTTGAATGCCTACTGCATGCCAGGCACTGTTCTAGATGCTGAGAATTCTCTTTCATGGACCTAAACTGGACTTCCCCATGGTGAGCAGGATGGGACAAGCAGTTCAAGTTAGGGACTAAGTGAGTAAGTTGAGGCAACATCTAAGTACGAGTTGATTGAGAAGTGGACTTGGGTGGTGACAGACGAAATGGAAGAAAAAAGGAGAATCAAAAAGAAATTTTGTAAGAAAAATTGACAGGGGATGGTGACTAGTTGAACATGGAGAAAGAAATGGAGCACTGAGCCAAAACCAATGCCAGTGTCTAGGTGACTAGGAGAACAGGGAGACTCCCCCCCCCCCCCCCATTCATTTTGCTCTTCTTTTGCTAAAAGTGTCTTGATTTTCCTTTGGGGCCTTCTTCTAACTTTCCACTCTCAACCATATGGTTTGGGTGAGATGGACTCTCACCTCTAGCTCAAAAGTGGGTCCTGATTAGTTAAGTTGTTCAGCGATTCTCATTTCCTGGTTACAGTGATTTGTTCAGGGATGGTCATGTGGCCCAATGCCAGGCCAGTGAGAGAGAGAGAATCCTAGAACATGTACAGGACCTACTGGCTAAGACTCCTCTTGTCTTTGATGAGTATGTATAAGTCCGGAACAGTGGCAGCTGTTTCGTCTCCTCTAGAGGAGAGCCTGGAGCTCTGCGGGCCATCTTGCAGCACCTAAGGATGAAGCCAATACCATGGAATACACAATGAGCCTGGGAGAAATCAAATCATTATTGACATCATTTGAGCCCTGGATCAAGCCTCACATCTAGACTTTTCATTTATGTAAGCCAATAGATTCTCTATTGTTTAAGCTGGTTTAAGTTTTCTGCCTCTTGCAGCCCCAAATCCATGACTAATGAAATCCCTGTTAGCATCTAGCACAGTGTTGAAAACCCAGGAGGCCAGTGAGTACTTGTGATAAGTGGCTCATTGAAAGGATATTATTTGGATAACTCTTGAGCTACAACATGTTCAGTGTATATTGATACTGTGTTGTGTCCAAAGGCAATATTCTTTCCACTGTTGAACAAAAGTTCCCAGTGATATTAAAGGAAGAAGGGCAAAATGAATCTTTTGTCAGAAGTTTACAGCACTGTTTCTAGAAGAAAATGGGAAGGAAACACATTTATATTCAGGTCCTCCTCCTCCCTGGAGTGTTCTTTTGCATTTCTCATGGTTTTTCCACCCTAGTGATGAAGTCAACCCTGGCTCCTTTTTTTTTTTTTTTTTTTGAGAGGTAGAGATAGAGATAGAGATAGACAGAGATGAGATAGAGAGAGAGAGCGCTTATTCAGAGGCGGCCAGTGCAGGGGCAATGGTTCTTAATTTGGGGAAGTGTACAAGACTCACTTGGGAAGCTTATTAAAATACAGATCCCCATGACATGCTCCTGGAGATTCAGTAGGTCCAGGGTAGGGCCCAGGAATCAACATTTGTAACAGTTGTCATAAGCTCCCAGGTGATTCTTACGGAGTGACCACACTTCGAGAAACACCATTGTCTTGGGTTGGGTTCCCCAAGGCAGATCCTGATAAGGGGATTCATGAGCAAACAATTAAGGAAATACTCCCAGGAGAAACCTGTTAGGGAATGAGAGAAACAGGAAAGGGAATGGAGGGAGCCAAGCAAGGGTTCGATTTCAGGCCAAGTCCTGCAAAGGGTAGCTTCAGCCTGATCCCGTAGTGGAACTGTGGAGTATAAGAACCCCCTCAGAGTTGTCCCCTCTCCTCCAGGCAAGAGAGTTGGGCTTTCATATTTCTGCACTCTCAGTTATTGGCTAATGGTGGGATGGGGGACATTTAAACTCCCAGGCATGTCTAGGTGGGCAAAATGATTTCAGTAGCTTGTGGGAAGTCCTCCAAGGAAGCAAAAACATGCTGATAGCTGGGGAGGGACACAGAGAAACGGTAAAAGGCATCAGAAGGAATCTGAGTGGAGCTGCTACAGTGTGTACTGAAACCGTTTAAGGGATTTAACATTTACTACAGGAGTACCTGCATTTTAAAAAGTGAGGGAGAGGACAGTATGTACTTAGTGCAAAGGGAAGAATTACTTAAAAGTAGAATTTCGTTTATGCATGGAGCTATGGAGGACTCGGTTTACACATAAGACTAGTGCCATTGAAATCTCAGGATTTTAATGGGTGCACTCTTTAAAATGGCGTTTGACACTTTCCACTATCTGATGCCTGCCTATTTCTCTAGCCCCCACTGGCCTTTCTCTTCCTACACTCTGTGATTCAGCCAGGTTTTACATCTCCAAAAGAGAATGTTCTTCCAAAAAAGCAAGTTCTTGATCCCCTCCAGGACATGATGAATGCTGTTTCTTCTGCCTAGGATCAACTGGCCCCCAACTCGTTTCACTTGGTTAGTTTCTATAGTTTCTTCGGTCTGAGTTTAAACATCACTTCTTCAGTTGGGCCTTCCCTAACCCATAAGTTAGGTCCCCTCTCTATTTGCTACCTGTACTTCCCCAACCCTAACAATCATCACTCTTCATTGTAATTACTTGCATGATACTTGGTTTCCTCTAGAACACAGCTCAGAGAGGGCAGGGATCATGTTTGCCTTATTGATAGCTATAGCTTCAGTGATTAGCATAGACATTCATTGGATGAATGTAAAATATAAAATAAATGATTTGTAACTTGGTATCAGAGTATAAGTCTAGGATGTGTAGCTTTTTGGGGGAGAAATTAATGGTGTCTTTCCTTTGAGCTTAGAACATCCTATTTATAATAGGAGGCAGTAACTTTATTCCAGTTTAGAGCAGTTTTGCTCTAAGTTTTACTCAATTCAGTAATAATTTATATGCTTGAACAATCATAACTACAGAATGAGGCTGAACTCTAAATTGCCTAAATTAACCCTGTGTCACACTGACCTCTGTGTTGTCCTCATGCTAATATTTCTCTAGAATTTTTTTCCCTTTTATTTCTGTCATGTTGAAATTTTGCAGGAGCCCAACAGATTGAGATTGTCCAATGCAATTGTAAGTCCCATACCTCAAAGCCATTGAGGATTTTCACTGACCTCTCAGAAACAAATTTGTTTAGCACCAAACTCAGTCTTGTGAGTTATTAGACATCTCCTAATTTTTCAAAGGCCTATCAATTATACACTAGAGGGATATCTACATTATGATGGAGACATGGAATTATTTCATTGGCAATTTTCATGCTGTTGGAGATACTGCTGACTGGCTACCAGAAGCCATTCCCTACCTGCTTCTCCCTTGTCCCTCTCCAAAGAAGAGGCAGGAAAAGTCAAATACCCATGTCCCCAGCTTCCTTGAAGGTGAGGGTTGCAATGTGACTCTGTTCTGGCTAGTGAAATGGGAAAAGATATTTTTACTTAATACTAGGTGGGAGAGAGAGAAAATATTCTACAATAAAAAAATACGAAAAAAATATTTCAGTAAAAAAAAAGGCCTTGCCTACTTTTGTTTGTCCTCCTGCTTCTTGATTTCAAATGCAGTTTGGTATTTGAAATTGTGGCAGCCATAGTGTGATGAGGATGAGGCAACAAGACTGAGGATGAAAAGCTGACATGTGAAGGATGTCAGAGTGAAAAAAACCTAGGTTCTTGGTGACACAGTTGAGTAGCTGAACCGATGTTAGCAACCACTCACCTCCAGACTCCTTGCTACATGAGAAAGTTACCCAAACCCTCAATTTGTTTAAATCACTGTTAGTTGAGGATTCAGTTATTAACATCTGAACACAATCCAAGTGATGCACCTAGTCACTTTAAAATTTTCTTTGTGGAAAGTAAAACAGAACAAAGTTATTGACACCTGACCATTTAGATGTGAGCTTAGTTGGTGGAAGAGTATTGGGTTTTTGGAAGAAACCCAGAAAAGAGCTAACTTCATTAAGAAAGCTTGGTTATTTTAGTTTAGAAGCATAGAGGAAATGCCTCTAGCCATAATGCATAGTACAAATTCTTAGGGATGTGTATTGCAGAGGACTTCTTCTATATGGCTAAATACCACACTTGGGACTGGGAGATCTAGGTTCAGATTAGAAGTTTAGCTAATTATGTGACAATGGACATATATTTGCCTCTAGATTTTTCTCATGTCATTTTTAGGATTCTTTCTTTGAAAGTAACAGAAAGGTTCTCTCAAAACGGCTTAAACAATTAGGGAATTCATTGCCTTATATAACTGGAATGTTTGGAGGGTTAGCTGAACAAGGAGATCAATGTCATTAAGGACACCGTTTTTCTCCTTCTCTCCCTTGCTGCCCCCAGTTCTACCTTCATCTTATGTCGGCCTCCTTTCAGGGGCACAAGATGGCCATCAGCAGCAATTGAGGCTGCCTACCTCTTTATTCAAAGACAGTGTGGTGGTTGGGGGGTGGGGTGGGGAGAAAGAGATTGTTGGGGAGAGTCTTGAGCTTTGTGCTGATTGGAAGACCTTGAACTATTCAAAGCCATGGCCATGGAATGCCAAGAGCTGATTAAGTTAGGTCAATCATTGCGACAAGAGGGCTGGGTTTATTAGTTTAATGAATCAGGATCCACCTTTCCTGGTGAGGTGGTTACAATCCCACCTCAAGCTCATAGCCACTACCCAATGGTGGAGGGGTAGATTGGCTCTTGGGAGAGCAACCATCATATCCCCCCATATCCCCCCATATCTGTAAATGAGGGAATTGGACTAGCTGACCTCTAAGGCTCATTCCAGATCTAAACTTGCTATGATTCCATGAGCAGAAAGCATACCTACTTTGCCTTTTTTTCTTAACTTCCACTTTCTTTTCTGTTTTACCTTATAATTGTCCTTTTCTGCCTCTGAGCATAGGTCCCTGTGAAAGATAAAAACCAAAATGAAGTTGACAAGCCTTGGCATAGTTCGGATTTGGGCTGGGAAAGAGAAGTGAAGTTGACAAGGTGACTTGTTTTGGGTTGTTATGCACTTCAGGGCAGAAAGGAGCTCGCTATTCAGTAGGAGTGAGTGATTTGGACTTGAACCCTGTTCCGGTTTGCTAAAGCTGCCATTAGGCAAAGTACCAGAAATGGATTGACTTTTATAAAGGGGGCTTATTAGGTTACAAATTTACAGTTCTAGGCCATAAAAATGTCCAAACTAAGGCATCAACAAGAGGATGCCTTCACCGAAGAAAGGCCTATGGTGTCCAGAACACCTCTGTCAGCTGGGAAGGCATGTGGCTGGCATCTGCTGGTCCTTTGCTCCAGGGTTCTGGTTTCAAAATCGCTTTCTCCAAAATGTCTCTGGGCTTCTGTCTCTCTTAGCTTCTCTCTCTCAGCTCCTGTGCATCCTTGCTTGTTCTCGCAGGGCATTTCTCTCTAAGTGTCTAGGGGTCCTTTTTTAGCTTCTCCAGGGCAAACTCTGGGCTTTATCTCTTAGCTTAGCATCTCCAAACGTCTTTCTGTCTTCATCTCCAAGCATCTGTGTCTGTGTTAGCCCCTGGGCTCTCTTAAAGACTCCAGTAAACAAATCAAGACCCATGGGCAGGGTCACACCTCCATGGAAATAATCTAATCAAAAGGTCTCACCCACAGTTGGGTGGGTAACATCTCCATGGAAACAACCTAATCAAAAAATCCCAACCATAAGTATGTACCCACGAGATTGGATTAAAAGAACATGGCTTTTGTGGGGGACATAATAGATTCAAACCAGCACAGATGCTTAATGAAGGCCTACGTTTCTCACGCTCTGGACCTCCTTCCCTAGACAATGCATAAGTTCTTTGGGAAAGGAAGAAAGCAAAGCCTTCTTGTGCATTTATATTTTTTCTTTGATCTGCATTAAAAAAAGGGGGGGGGGTCTAGTTCCTAGATCCTTAATGCTGGCAAATTCCTCAGCTTCTTGAGGGAGTGGTCAGGGTTTTGCACAAAATATTACTGAAGAGAAAAAAGGCTGTGGATCTCCACCACCACCCCCCAATTTTGGTAAACATTATAGTATTTTAAGATTACTACACTGAGTATTATACCAGATGATTTCTGGAAGCTGACTTATGAAGTAATTGGGTACTTCTGCTGTGCGGAGGAACAAAGACTTTTTATTGGGCTTCAACTGAGGTATATACCTGTCTGATGGTTTCTGCTCATTCTGCACATGCTCAGTTGAACAGAAATCTTCATATTGAATGGAACCTAGCTCAGTGGCAACATGCAGAACCTCCTTCCCTGGCTGACCCTGTGCATCCACTCCCTCGAGTTGCTTTTTTATTCCGACATGTCTAACATTGACAGGGAGTATAGGGAGCAGAGTAGGTGCTAGGGGCTTGAGGGAAGAAGGGGCAATATACAAAGGGGCTTAAAGTCTCGGTATGTCCCTGCCTTCCTGACCTCTCCAGGCTGTCCGTACTGGGGGTAGGCGCTGGATAGATATTTGTTGAGTTTGGGGCAAAAGGTGGGAGAAGCTGTCTCTAGAAATTACCGTTTGCTGTTGTATACCTTCCCAGACAGTTTTTGTTCGATCCTTTTCTTGTAGGTGGACAAACCCCCTCCCCTAGCTCTCATCTTCATTAAGGAATGACAAGGTGGCACTACAAGCATCCACCGCCTAGCACAGTCTTGAGAGACAACCTCTCCACCTCTCTTCTTTTCCCATACATTAGGACCCTTTCCCTGCCGTCTTCTATCAAAAGTGGGAAAGGCTTCCTGCCGTTACAAAAGAAAGGGGGGTGCAGACGGGGTTTCGAGCCCGTCGCAGCAGACAGCCGAGAGCATGCGTGCGGTAGTGGACCTTTTGTCCCCAGTCCCTACTGAGGCTTTGTCGCCGGCAAGGCGTGGAGGTGACGACCCAGACCAGCTCCCAACTCGGCAGCTGCGGCCCGCGAACCCCGCGGGCCAAACCCCCTCCCGCTTTAGACTCCCGGCGCCCGCCAGTTAAGTCGTGACGTGGCCCGGCGTCGAGCGCATGCGCCAGCCGGCCCGGTTCCCTTCTCTCGGCCACCGCCTCCCGACGGGCTGGGGTGGGCGGGGCCTGTGGTTCTGGAAAGCCGCGCGGCCGAAGAGGGAGGAAGGTGTGTGCGCCAAGCGGGTGCGCCGGGCTAGCGAACCGGTCGACGGCTGAGGCGCAGGAGGAGGAGCAGAAGGCGGTGGCCGCGGCTCCCGCCCGCAAAGAGCGCGCGTCTCACGAAGCCCCCTCCTACTCTAGGGCGGGCGGCGGCGGGAGGAGGAGGAGGGAGCGTCTCTGCCGCCGCCTGCTGGTCCACGGCGCCGAGCTGCCGCCACCTCCCTCCGCGGTGATTCTCCCTCCATGGTCCTGCCGCGGCCCCTCCTGTAGCCCGAGCTGCCCCGCGTCGCGCCGGAGCCGGCCTCGGGCAGAGGGAGCGGCCGCGGCCTCGCGGCCCCCGCGGGCTGACGAGCGGAGAACGCGGTGCTGCGCGGTCCCCGAGGATCCGCAAGCCGGGCAGCGCGGCCCCAGCAGCGCGAGGAGAAGCGGGCGGGCGGGCGGCGTCGGGCCCGGGCCGCCCTCACTCCCGCGCCCCGGCCCCGCCGCCCGCGCCGGGGCGGTCGCCCGCAGAGGCAGGAGCCGCTGCAGTCTCCGGGCCTCGCCGCCGCCGCGGCCCGGCTCGGGCGTACGCAGCACCGAGGGCTCGCGGGTCCCGAGGGGAGGAGGCGAGCCCGGGACCGGGCACTGAGCTCTTTGGCGCCCCCACCCCCGTTTTCGGAGCCCTCCCCGCTGCGGCCCCTGTCCTCTCCGGACCATGGCCGACGACGACGTGCTGTTCGAGGACGTGTACGAGCTGTGCGAGGTGATCGGCAAGTGAGTCTCCACGCGAGGGAACGGGAGTGTCGGAAAATGCATTTCAGGGATGCCCGGGTCCTCCCGCACCCGCTCCGGGCCTGCCCCCTGCTCTCCTAACCCTCCGCCTCCCTCATCTTCTTCACCCAGGAGTATTTATAGAAGTGTACTTGGTCCTCCTGTCTGGACGGGGGGTCTGGGGTTCTCTGCGATCCGTTGAGGCAAACGAGGCGATGTCGGGCACCCCATGAGGCGTGGGGCGGCAGAAATCTGCCTGCATTTTATCTGACGGTTGCACAGGGACGTGGCAGAACCGATTTTATAGTTGTTTCCTGGGAACAGTTGGGCTTATTGTTACCTTGAATGTAGCACAGACCAGTAATGAAAAGAGCAGCTTGCATTTCCTTTGCTTGCGTGGAGAGGTAGAGGAAGAGCGTCCAGGGTTTTTAACTGTGGGGTGTGTGTCTATTGTGCAGGATATTAGATGCCTTTGTGTTCACCCCATGTCCGGATTGGAGGGGGTCATTTAAGACAGGGTGCGTTCAGTTTCAGCAAATTCCTCACCTTGTGTAAACGAACATGGAAAGAGTTGGGGGCATCCTAATTTTTAATGGTTCGTTATGCAATGACTATTAAATCAGTGTTCAAGGCTTCCCTTGACTGGTGGTGGTAGTTAGCGTGGTAGAGCTGTCTGCTTTGAGTCACCGGGCTGGTCTAGAAGATAGAACTGACAGTCCAAATGCTCATCCTTTCATCTGTGTTGTATAATTACACTAGGGAAAGGCAGGGAATCAGATTAATCACAGTGCTGATTGAGAATTAAATCTGCAGTTCTTCATCTAATTGTCCATTCCTTAAATCTGTTTTGAATAGTTTCCTTTTCATTCTCATCAAACAGTATTCCAAGTGCACAGTCCTTGGAAGGGAAATGCTGGCAATTTGCTTGTGAGGGAAAATCTGGCTGGCAATTTGAAGTTGATTTCTTAGTTCAGCGTTGTATTCTGTGGCTTTAGAAGTTGGGGAGATAAGATTTAAGAGTAATTTTTGCTTATTTAGTAAAGATTGCTGGGTAGCTACATTGAAATATTTACCTTTTTTTGTTGGAGGGGATGCTTAATTGTCTATTCAAAGGTCTGAATTTAGTAATTAAAACCGAGACCTTAGAATAGTTGACTCTATCTCTTTTAAGTTGTTTGCAGTACTGAATTTCAATTTAAGTGCTGAAAACTCATTTTTATCTTTCATAATGCGGTATCACAGTGTTGCCTCATATGGTGAAATTGTGAGTAGAGCCTTGCTACACACTTTACTCACACCCAATTGCCATGAGGACATGTTACTCCTTGCCCCTATTGTTACATGACCAGCCTTTCTACTAGAAGGATATAAAAATGTGTCCTGGTAAAGTGGTTGTGGAAGTGCTCTAGGGCTGCACTGTCCAAAAGATATATAATGTGAGCCACATAGGTAATTTTACATTTTCCACTAGCCACCTTAAAAAAAGTAAAAACAAAGTATTTTATTTTTCCATAAAATACTTTATTTAACCCAGTAGATCTGAAATGTTATTTCAACATGTAATCAATATAAATTTTTTTGCTTCCTTTTTCTTTCATACGAAGTCTTTGAAATCCCGTGTGTATTTACATGAACAGCATATCTCAATTCTCATGCTAAGCTAAATTTTCTTCAGAAATACTTGATCTGTATTTAGGTTTCATAAATTTTACATTTGAAAAAGTAGATTCACATATCCAAGTTGTTCCAAACATACTTAAAAGTTTTCCAATAGCAGAATCGCTTATGTGTTTCTAAATTTAAATTTAAATTATTAAAAATTAAATAAAATTCAAAATACAGTTCCTCAGACTAGTCACATTTCAGGTGCTGAGTAGGCACATGTGAATAGCACAGTTCTAGAAAGACAAATATGTAAAAAATCTCCTTGGTTTCTTTATTTTTAGGAGTGCCCAATGAAGGTAAATTAGGTGTTTCCCCAAAGCCCCAAAATGACTGTGTGTGGGGGTGAATTATTTTTGTTGTGTCTTAGTGTATCTGATGTAAATGAGCCAGCAAAGTCATAATTGGAAAATGTGAGATTAAATCGTTAATTATATTGTGATGACTGAAAATAGCCAGCATTTAATCAATTTTGGTAGCTAGTTCTGATTACTTAAGGTTTTGAAGAGTGATGATGTGATATTTTAGGATGTTTAAAATAAGTGGTCAGCATCACATTAGCACAATCAGTATTCTGCTGACTTTATTGATAGAATATTTTCAGGAAACACTCCTGGTAGAGCCAAATCCATCTCTTCTGTTGTTTTAGAGCTGCATGATGAGGGAGAACAAGCTAATTTTGAGGTGATAGGTACTCTGACTACCTTAACTACTGTGATCTGTGAAATCTTATTCATATCCTGCAAAATCTGACTTGGTCAGTGCCATTGACTATATGCCACTCCATGAATAATGAATTCCAGGTAGTCTTATTGGTAAAGAATGTAATGATTGTCTTCCTTACCCCATGTAAAGGTTGAAGGTTTTCTAGTAAATTGTATCAGCATCTATTGATCTGGAAATTGAAATTCACTTGAGATTTTCTTGCAGGGACACTTGGCAGCATATCATTTTAACTTAGAATTTGTTCAACTCTGGATTTAAATAGAAAGGCCTTGAGGATGTTCACTTATACCAGAAACATTTTTGTTGATGTCTATCCAATGTCTGTGGAATTTTGTTTTTCTTCTATACCAAATAAGTGTCATAAGTTGTTTTTGACCAGTAGGGTTTTAATGGTCAAAAACCTAAAATTTGGTTTAAATTTTCACTAAGGCACTTTAAAGTTGATTTCACTTCCCGAGACCAATTGACCACCCACTCACTCCCCTACCTACCCACCCCACTACTTAACTCAGCCACCTACTAGCCGTTGCTTGGTAGCAGTAAATGAAAGTTCCAGTTTAATTTAGACCCTCTAGTGTGATTTTTTTCCCCCTTGATTGAGAAGGACATCTTATAGAGTTAATGGGGTTTTAGAGTACAAGATCATTATTTGGAATATGTTTTCCTTCCAGTGGTTGAAGTCTTTACCCTTGTTAATACTGTCTTTGAGAGAATCAAGTGCCTGATTCATTATGAATATAGGGAGAATCCTATTTCTTTTTTTTTAAAAAAATTAACTCTTTTTCTCTGTTTCTTATTTTCAAAAATCTTGGAAAAGCTCCTTTGAACGCCTGTCATTTCCATAACATTTTCCCATGTAACATCTTTCAAGTGACTGAGACAAAGCTCCAATGATGGGACCTTATCATTGTCCCCAAACTTCTTATCTTAGCAAATGTAGCAATTACTGTAAAGGAATGGTATGCCCATGCAGGTTATTGGCTAATTTTATGTACTGATCGTTTATTCCATCTTTGCAAATGTATGGTTTTGTAGGTAAGTGTACAATCAGAAATATTACATGAAGGAAATTTTAAGATTCCTCCAGATCAAAACAGAAAAATGCCTACTTTGTGGGCACAGCAGTTTCTGTGAAAGAGAATAGCAAAATGCACACAGTTTTCACCTCTTGGAAGCTCAATATTTGCCCTGGTATTTAGTAACCTGTAACTACTGACTTTCCTGCTCTGGTAAGACGTACTAAAATTGGAATGATGTAGCATGACTCCTGCTCAAGGATGATGTGCAAGTTTGTGTATTTGCTTACACCTCGGGAGCACTTATATTTAATTACAGTTACTTATTTATGGGTCTCTCTACCTACCTAATATGGAGCTTCTTGAGGGCAGGGAACATTTTTTGTCCATCTTTCTCCATTACTTAACACAGTGCCTGCAGTGTAATAGCCACTCATTAGCTATGGAATGAATTGAGTAGTTTTTATAAAATCTCATTAAAAGGCAAAAAGCGTGTTTTTCAGCCTCAGAGCAATTACTGTCCCAAAAGGCTGTGTTAGTTTCAAGTAGTGGTTCTCCACCTGGCTGCATATTAAAATCACCGGGGGAGCTTTTAAAAAAGATCACTATCAGGGCCCTGTGTCAGATCAATGAAATCACAATCTCTGGGACTGGGTCCTGGTCATTGGTATATATATATATATTTTAAGCCAAGGTATTCTAATGTGCAACTGTGGTTGATGAGTTACTTGTCTAAAACTTGAGTTATATATGTAATATCTTGGAACTGGCTTTCCAGAGGCTTACAATTTTTAAAAAGTAAAATTTGGGAGGTATTGTTGCTGAAAAACAAAAACATGGATTTATCCTCTGTGTGCTTGGGTTTCTGAGCCTTATTGTGTAAGAATTTTGTTTCAGCCTGTGTTTGGCTTTAATTTCTGTGGGCCTCTAAGATTCACACTGATTTATGACAGTCATCTAATGCTAACATGTTGATTGTTTGATGTTTGGAACAACACAGAACAAGGATTGCTTCAATAATAGTAGATGGTCGGTGTCTACTGTAATGACTTAATATAATAGTAAGAACTTTATTGGTTTAGTGTGGATTGTGTTTGCACATGCACTCTATTAAAAAAGTATGGTTAAGTTGCTTATGTACTTTAAATTCCATGCTCTGATTCAAATGCCATTTGCCAGATAATTGAGTTTATCTGCAGTCTTTATGTAAATACTGTATTAATAATCTGTAAAACCTAAAATGTAGCATAGAGAAAAATTCAGCTTTACTAATTTGTGCTAAATATGATGGTTTTCACATGTATGGATTGGCCCAGTGATTTGGGTTTCTAGCACTGCAGGGGGAATGTTACATCATGTTGGAAAACCTTTCTTGGAAAATTTAACTAGACATTGTAGGGTAAACTAGTTTTTAATGCTAGGAAAAAATCAAGTTTGAGCCAGAAGGGTTCAAAAATTTTCCAGAAATGAGTAGAAGATGTTCCATGAAAGAAGTGCTTGATCACAGCGACAGGCATGTAACAAGGTAAAAGTAGTGCAATCACCAGCTAAATTGCTGGTATCCCAGAAAGTATCCAAGTCATGGGAGTTAAGCTGCACTTTCCATTGAGGAAAAACCTGTTAAACACAGGGATGTGGATTCCTACACATGGCAGGTCTTATTGGGAGTAAGTGAGCAATGTTGATTCCTGATTATGGGGGTTTGATTCTGGGACCATTTTGTGTGGGAGGGGTGGGGTGGGGTGATTGATCCTGACTATCAAGGGGAGATAGCACTGCAACTACACAATGGAAGTAAAGAAGAGTTTTCCTGGAATACAGGAGATCCCCTAGGGCGTCTCTTAGTACTACCATGCCCCGTGATTCAAGTCAATGGAAAACTGCAACAACCCAATCCAGGCAGGACTACCAATGGCCAAGAAACTTAAGGAATGAAGGTTTGGGTCACCCCACCAGGCAAAGAACCACGGCCAGCTGAAGTGCTTGCTGAGGGTAAAGGGAACATGGAATGGGTAGTGGAAGAAGGTCATGATAAATATGAACTACGGACTACATTACCATAGAGATCGAAAAAGGAGAGCGCGACAGAACCGGAAGGAAGACAAAGAGCAACGACTGTTAGGCAAGATGGCGGTGGCCAAGAGAAAACGGCGTGGAGGCCTGGTGATCCAGGCCAAGAAGCCAAAAAGAAATGAAAAAGATGCCGGGTCGCTGGCTAAGCTACGAGATGTGGCAGAGGAGGCGGAGGAAGAAGAGAGAGATCGTATCCCAGGCCCTGTTTGCAAGGGCAAGTGGAAAAATAAGGAACGGATTCTCATCTTTTCTTCCAGAGGAATAAATTTCAGAACAAGACATTTAATGCAAGACTTAAGAATGTTGATGCCTCATTCTAAAGCAGATACTAAAATGGATCGTAAAGATAAGTTGTTTGTTATTAATGAGGTCTGTGAAATGAAAAACTGCAATAAATGTATTTATTTTGAAGCCAAGAAAAAACAAGATCTTTATATGTGGCTTTCAAATTCACCTCATGGGCCATCTGCTAAATTCCTTGTTCAAAATATTCATACCTTAGCTGAACTAAAGCTGACTGGAAACTGTTTGAAAGGTTCTCGGCCTCTTTTTTTTTTTTTTTTTTTTTTTTTGACTTCTATAAGATTTGTTGAGTGGATAAATCAATGAAATCTTCTCCTTCAGGAGAAGGATCACAATGCAAAAAGGAGTTCCACCACAAGAGTACACATAGCTCCCAATCTAACAATGAACAAAAGCAGGAGAATCTACAAAATCATAAACTTTTTATGAGCCCATTAGGTAAATAGGGTCAAAAGGCAACAAGGTGAATGGAATTCTCGAGGGTCACCAGCCCCTCTAAAGAGAGACGGGACACACGAGCTGTTTCACCCCATCAGAGCATGGGAGGAAGACTGGGCTGGGGTTGGCAGGAGCCTCTGCAGTGCAGGTCTGTCCACAAGGTGGGCATCCAGAGTGAGAGAAGGGGTTTTGGCATCTACCTTCCAGGGTAGCTCTTTGCTCCTGCAGCCTCAGACCTCTTTCCTGGTCCTCTGCTGAAATAACATGGGCTTGGCCTTGGCCTTGAGGAAGGGAGGAATGTCCTAGAGGGATAACATGGAATAAATTCAGGCATTAGGACCAAGGAGGGGGCCACTGAGATAAAGGGATACTGGGAGTTATGAAAGAGTGTCTGACATGTTGCCTCAAATCATCCCACAATCTTTCAGAGACAAGTGTGGGGTCAAAAGCGTCAGTAACATGACCAATCCTAGCGCCCCAGGGGTCTCTATAATGGAGGACTAAGATCTGGAAGAAAAGAGACATTGCTCCTGTGGACAGTGCTGGACCTCATATTGTCTTTAATACATTCAATTAAGTATAGAAAAGTTCAAATAATTTGTTTGTTTGTTTTAAAAACAGCTAAGTACTATCACAAGAGTTCAGTGTCCAGGTTTGCATTTGTGTTTATAATGAACTGGCCTCAGATAGTACTGCCTTTTAAAAAAATTCATTACACATAGTTTTGTGCCTTTTCTCCACTGTTTGAACAAAGGATCCAATGCAGAAAAGTGGTGGGAAAACCGAGTCAAATCCCAGGACATATGGCAGAAAGGACACACGACCTTCAAAAGACCTATACCAGAGCAGTCAGTACAAATCCGTTGTCAGTGGCAAGGAACTGGTTTTTCAGTTTGATTTGTACTTTATGTGCCAATTTTTGGGGGGGGGGGGTCACAAAAGAGAGAAGAATAAGGAACTTGGACTTAGCACTGTGTTTGTACATGTTTAAATGCTATCACAAAAGTATTTTAAGTCAGCAGTAGGGACCGCCAATGCATTCTTTTACTTTCCTTCTAGGACTCTGGTTTGGATTCGGGGGTGGGGTGGTGGGGGTGGGGGGTGGAGGTGGGGGTTAGCGCTCTGTGGGTCTCTGTTAGAATCCCATGGTTTTTCACTGGAATCTTCATCTCGGCCTCTTTTGTCTTTTGACCCTGTTTTTGATGAATTACCACATTATGCTTTGTTAAAAGAACTCTTCATTCAGATTTTTTGTACACCACGGTATCATCCCAAAAGCCAACCATTTGTGGACCACGTGTTTACTTTCACCGTTTTGGATAATAGGATATGGTTTCGGAACTTTCAGATTATAGAAGAGGATGCTGCTCTTGTAGAAATAGGACCTCGTTTTGTCTTAAATCTCATAAAGATATTCCAGGGAAGTTTTGGAGGACCAACTTTATACGAAAATCCTCATTACCAGTCACCAAACATGCATCGGCGTATCGTGAGATCCATCACAGCTGCAAAATACAAAGAGAAACAGCAAGTGAAAGAAGTGCAGAAACTGAGAAAGAAAGAACCAAAGACTGTTCTTCCACATGATCCCACTGACGATGTTTTTGCTATACCAGCTGAGGAAAAACCCATAGAAATACAGTGGGTAAAACCAGAGCCAAAAGTCGATTTGAAAGCAAGAAAAAAAAGGATATACAAAAGGCAAAGAAAATTGAACCAGAAGATGAACAGGGGGATTGCAAAATGAATCAATGGATAACTAATTTGTTTTTCAGTTATTTTATATTTATTTTGTATTCCATGTGCAAATACTTTCATTTTCTAGAACTGTCTAATAGCTAATTGGTGTGGCATTTAAAAGAAAGGAAAAATAATTGCCAATGATTTCTTTTGACTTCAGTGGTGTCTATGTTTTTCTAAATAAAATAACGCCAGAACTCTTAAAAAAAAAAAAAAATATATGAACTACGGCCACGTGACCAGTTACAGAAACGAGGACTATGATGATATGAATATTTCCTCCTCGTTTTGTTATGATTATGTTTGTATTTGTCTGTGAAGAAAATATTTTTGCTTTCTTCTCTGTCTTATCCCCTTATCATATGGCATAAGCTGTAACGTTCATTTTGAAGATATGGTTTTAGGTGATGTGTACAACTGCCAAATTGACAAGGGGTGGACTGTGATGGTTGGGTTCATGTGTCAACTTGGCTAGGTGGCCTAGCTGTCTGGTCAAGCGGGCACTGGCCTGACGATTGCCGTGAGGCTATTTGTAACGGGCTGGTTTGTCGGATCATCAGTCAATTGACTGCAGCTGACTGATGACTCATCAAGGGGCGTGCTTCCACAGTGAGAGAATGCAATTGGCTGGATTTGGTCCGGGTGATCAGTTGGAGGCTTATAAGCCGGATGGTTAGAGAAACCTTCACTTCTTCTTCAGCTGCTCAGTGAAGATTTTCTTGGGGAGCTCGTCGAAGTTGCCGGTTCGTTTCCTGAGGAGTTCGTCAAAGTTGTCGGTTCGTTTCCTGAGGAGTTCGTCAAAGTTGTCGGTTCGTTTCCTGAGGAGTTCGTCAAAGTTGTCGGTTCGTTTCCCGAGGAGTTCGTCGGACGTCTTCCTTGGAGTTGACAGCTTGTTGACGGCTCTGCAGAATTTGGACTCGTGCGCTCCCGCAGTTGCGTGAGTCACTTTTACAATTTGATAATAAGAGACATCTCTCATTGATTCTGTTTCCAAGGAGAACCCTAACTAATACAGGCGGTGAGCTACTAGGTTGCTTTTCTGCATGTGCATGACCTTCTCAGAGTCTCCTCGTGTCTGCTTTTAGAGACTGCTGTAAGACTTGGGGCTTCTGAAGTGCTGTTTGCACATTGTCTTCATAAATACTTCCTGTGGACTCCCATAACTTCCATGACCATGACATGATTCTATATCCTTGACAAATGCTGCTCACCCCACCTCCATTTTTTCCTCTTATACCTGCAACAGTTTCAGCTGATGAACTATATCTCTAATGTCCTTGGATATTGTGTTCTTGGATATTTCTTTTAAATTGAAATTTCTTCCATCTGCAGTTTTTGCTCTACTCACTAAATTAAAGAAACAGGTGTACCTTGCTTTTTGAGATTGTTCTTGAATTATTGCATTCGGTAAATACTTTCAAATTTTGTGTGGTAGGAGCACTATATTAAAAGTAAAAAAAAAAAGCCACTTCTTAAATAGCTTAATACCTGCTTTGTAAGGGGAATTAACATTTATGTCATCTAATGTTAGGCATTTTACATGTATAATCTAATTTAATTGTACCCATTTTACAGAGAACACAGATTCATTGGAGGGGGGTGGTAAGTAACTTTCCCAAGATCATGTGGAATTCTAACTGCTTTTGAAGTTCATTCATTTCATGCTGCGTTCTGCTGCTGATTCAAATTGCAAAAATACTGCATTGGGTTTCCTTCAGATTAGGCACATAGCTTCATTTTCAGAGTTTATGTAGTGCAAATTTTAATTGCTGGACTCTCTAGGTAAATGTCTTACCCCTTCAGTAGAAGTCCCATACTCCTATTCCTTTTTTCATTTATTTCACTTTTCTTTTTGTCTTTCTCTTTAACGAAATATCACTGTTACTAAACTGATAAGTCTGTGTATTCTTGAGCAATGGAAATATAGAAGCTGGATATCCATCCAAAATATAATTTGTTTTCAATTGTTGTCTACCCCATCTACCCTCCAAGTTTTTCCTTCCAGTTTCCTTGCCTCAACTGACAGAATAGTTGATTAATTACCCTTAACTTGCCAAACCAGAAGTGGTGATGTTTCAGAGAGTGTTGGGAGGTTGGGGGGAATGGTTTCCACAGGATGGTTGTTCCTATATCCTGTGGTAAAAATATTGAAATTGTTCTCTCTGACTCCGAAAACCATGTCTGGACGTTTCAGCTGTCTTCCAGCACTGCACACCTAAATCATCAAGCGGCTGAGTTACTGCTACAGAGCAGGTACTTGACTCCAGCTAAAGAGCTGATGGGATGTGCTGCGCTCAAGTTTTTTTTCTTTTCATTGCAACTGACAATGCAGATTCTAGAACCACCAAACCTGGCTCTGGATTTATGCTAGAAGGTTCAAGGTGCTGTCGGACCTGCTGTCCTTTCTTTCGCTTCTGGGTCCACCCAGGTGTCTTGGTATCCCTCCAGCTGAGCAAAATGTAATTTCCCTAATTGCTCACTGTATTAATGGATATAGAGCAAAAGTCAGTTTAAAAGAGTCTCTCTTTTACTTTTCTACACATGGAGGATTTCGTTTCTGAAGGCCGTTTGACTAAAACTGTATTTCCAATTTTGTTATTTGATAATTTTCTATTGTCTTCTCTTTATTAATTAGCAAGTTTTAATAAATTATAAAAGTAGTGATGTTCATGGTAAATTAAAAAATATAGGCAACACTAAGGTAAATAGTGAGCCTCTCCCCATCCTTCACAATGCATAGCCCCATTCTCCAGAGGCAACCATTGTTCAGTTTTTTGTACATCTTTCTGGAAGTTTTTTGTTTAAAAAACAAAAGGGGATCATGTTTGCACTCTATAATGAAACCTGCAGCTTTCAATAAAACATAGTATATCTTATCTTTCCATATTGGTTTATTTATGTATTATGTATCTATCTCTATCTCCTTTTTAATTGCTGTGCCATAATCCATTGTATGGATTGGTACTTTGGTTTTGGATTGAGTGCAAGCCATTTCTAAATGGATATGTGCTGGAAATATGGGACTGGAGTTTGGGTAAGAGATCTGGAATGACTGAAGACTTGGGCAGCACCAGTGTGGAAGTGAAGCTATGAGTGAATGAGTTCTTGGGGGTTGACTGAGCTGGGAGATTGTGGTTTGGATTTAGAAGAATCAGGAGAGCTAGATGTCACAGAAGTTGCAAAGTGGGGAGGATCAGTAATGTAAAATGTCAAAGACACTCAGGTTGAGAACCAAGAAAGGGCTTGGCTGTAACAAAGAGGCAATTAAAAAAGCACGAATATAGTGTTTAATATTCAGTTCACGGTGTGACTAAAAAGCAAGATTTTGGCTTCAGTTCTGTGGATGTTGGTAATATTGTACTATTTCTGTGTCAATCTCAAAAGCAACATATTTAGGGTAGAAAAAAGAAGGAGTGGAATTCTTTTTCACCATAATTGTGTTTTTGCAGATTCTGATGGTGGCTTTTGGATGAAATTATTCGGTTTTCCTAAGATTAGGTCCTTTTCATTCCTGAGCTTGGTGCATGACTGCCAATTAAATGGAAGCCTTTCATGAAGTAATGAAGTAAATTTTAGATCTTTAAATTTTCTTTAATTCTTGGTATTTTTCAACCCATTGTTATTTTCTTAAATCCTTTCCCTATAGGGAACTTAATTCTTGCCTCAAGGTTTTTTGTTCATGTTGGATAAGTATAGTACTCATACTCTTCCTACCCCCCCCCCAGCTCAATTTGTTCATTGTTTTTCTTTTGAAGTTGTCCAAATCCATTCATAATAAGACATGATTACTTCATTGCACTTAAGCCATTTTTTTCATCGGAAGTGCACACTATTTCATTTTAGCTTCTTTCATTCTATTCTGAGCTATTGTTTCACATTTGTGTGTTTTTTTAATCCTTTGATTTCTTTTTATATCCTTTTTTCTTTATAACCATTGTTTTGAATATTTGGATCATTTGCAGGTAGACATAATTGTTCTGTCTTTCGCCAGTGTTCTCTCTCTCTGTGTTTCTGTCTGTGTGTGTCTGTCTGTCTGTCTGTCTGTCTGTCTCTCTCTCTCTCTCTCTCTCTCTCTCTGGTGTAGTTTAATAATATCCCATGTTGAGTCTGTATTTCAGGCTTTTAACCCTGAGTTTGGAGTATTTTGATGTATTTAAAATCTAGGATGGAAGTATTACCATTTAACCATATGCAGATTTTAATATTTCGGTAAAACACTCTTGATGTTAATTCAATACAAGGGTCTCTAGCCTTACTATGGTGTACAGATTACCATTAGACTACTGCTATTTTGTAGACTCTGTTTTGTGTTTTTAGGAAACATCATAGATTTCCAGCTTTGTACTTTTCCCCAAACATATGGATTGCCATTGCTTTGTGGCTTGTAAGGCAGCCCCCTAAATTCTGATCTTTGGGCACAGTGTGGCCATTTTCTTCTTATTTATAGAAAAAGTGATACCTGCTTCACTAGCCATTTGCATGGACTAGTGATTATAAAGTGCAGCATCAGTATTTTTTATTTCTAGAATGTCTTTGAGATGCTCAGATTCCTTTTGGCAGCTATGTAGATAAGTTTCAACAATTTCCAAATGTGCACTTTCCCAGTGGTAAACACAGGCTCTGTTACATAAATGGTATGGTGACATAAATATTGTTTTTCTTTCATGTGTGTAAAATTGTTAGTGGTACTAACATTTATTCATTCATTCACTTATCCATTCATTTCTTGCTGTGGGGCCCTGGACAAGTCAGGTAACTTTTCTGAGCCTCAGGTCCTTTATCTATAAAATGGGAGTGATAATACTTACCTTGCAGGGTTGTTGGGAGGATTGCATAATATGATCTAGGTAAAATGTCTAAAGGTTGTTTAAGAAATAAGATTATCTGGTACATGATAGACAATAAATGATAGTATCGGTTGTCGTCGTTATTTAAGGAGCTCCCTGTCAATGGGAGAAGATGACAAATAAGTTAAAATCTAATCTAGATAGACCTAAGTCTTGTTAAGGCAAGGGTCACATCTGACCTGTTCACCTTTGTATCTTCTGCTTAACTTGTATCTGACACACAGCAAGTACTCAGTTATTAGTTGTGAATTGAGTGAGTGTTAAGTGAGAAATCCAAAGATTGTGCGACTACCTAGTTGGGGAAATCTTTACAGAGGAGGGTGAAGCTTGAATGATTTGTGGTCTTCTCTTTGGGTAACTCATTTAATCTTTTTAGGTCTGTTTCCTCGTTCATAAAAAGGAGTAGAAGAAAACAAGTAGGGGAAATCAAAGAAATGTTAAGGATGTTTAAAAAACGTTTATCTTATTATCTTTTTAATGACACAGGGAACACATATTTAAGAAACTCAAAACAGGGATAAAGCTGAAGTTTTCAGGGGCAATCTTAAGACATTTGTTGTTTTTCTAATATTCTGTGACTTGAGTGCTCACTATATGCTGGGCATGGTGTTAAAGTCTTAATATTTATCTGATTTAACCTTGGTGGCAACCTTTCCCTTTGGTGCAATCATTTCCCTCCCCATTTTACAAATGAGGAAACTGAGGAAGAGGGAGATGAGTAACTTGGCTTAGGCACAGTGGCAATAATAAGAGACAGCATGATGATTCACACTTGAGTATGACCCCATCTAAGCCCCTGCTCTTCAGTACTGTGTATTATTACCTGTCATTTAGTGTTCGCAGAGACTGGTTGTTTTTAAGAGGTATTCCTAAATGTAAGACTCTTAATATTCTGATTTTGGCTGTTTTAGCAGATTAATCGAATGACTGTTTTTTTTTTTTTGAGATATAATTCATATACTATACAACTCACCCATTTATACTAATGGCTATACTGTCTACCTTGTGGGATTCTTATGAATGTAAAATTATATAATTCTTAAACTTCCTTATATATTATTATCTAGATTTTTTGGAATGAGTACTTCTAGTTAGAAATGGGCTTTGTTGAATTTTCTTTGATTTTGCAAGTATCATTTACCTTCCTTTAAAACTGATTTTATTTTCTTATTTGATTTATAGAGCTTAATACTTCTCAATTCCTTATAGCACTTAGATCATAGATGAAAATATTGAATAAAGAGATTTGAGGAAGAATTATGTTTATTTTACTGATGGAGCAGTGCTAAATTTACACTGACATCAAAACAAAGAAAAAACCCCAGATATTTATGTGTGTGTTTTCCCCTGCTTCTCTTAAAATTATTTAATTTTGTTTGAGTTTTTGATAGCTTGAAACTTAATACAAGTGATAAATTTTTGTGGCCAGATGTGAACTTTGGCAGCTACTTGTAGTTTGAAAGTCCTCTTCAGTCAATGAGGTCTAGATCAGTGGTTCTTAAAGTGTGGACCAGCAGCAGCAGTACCTGGGAATTTTTGTGTTTGTGAGCAAATAGATACCAAATATTGTGGGCAGCCTTTTGATATTTACCAGGATTTGTTTTCATTGATCTTCCCACAACCGAGGATGGACGTTTCTATCCTTAGCTGGAATGTCATAGCACAGTCCTAATTTTTCTTTGCATTGGCTCTCAGCTTTTAAGATGATTTGTGGTCAGCTTTATATAAAATACAAGAACTTAATTTTAACATTTGTCTTATTGATGCACTGAAGGAAGTATAAAAGCTTTTGAAAGGAAGTCCTTTTTGCAATTTCCATTGGCTCTAGTAGCAAGATCAGACAAAAGTGTCATTTTTGCAGTTGTGATTCCATGGTTGTATTGTTTTTATATGCCTGATGTTTTAAGTTAGGAAACCTGACTTGGCCATTGTGCTGATTTGAAGCTGTTATGTACCTCAGAAAAGGCCATGTTTTTTTTGGTCCATTCCTGTGGGTGCAGACCTATTGTGGGTGGGACCTTTTCGTTAGGTTATTTTAATTGAGATGTGACCCAGCCCATTCAAGGTAAGTCTTAATCCTTTTACTGGAGTCCTTTATGAGAGGATAAAGGACAGAAGAAGCTGAGAGAGCAGAGAGAGAAAAGCCCTGGAGAAGCTAACAGAGGACCCATAGAAGCTCAGAGAAGAGGCCACTGGAACCAGAAGCTGAAAGCAATGAAACCTGGGAGCGAAGGACCAGCAGATGCCAGCCATGTGCCTTGCTATCTGTCAGAGGAACTCCAGATGCCAGCAACCTGTCTTCAGAGAAGGTATCATCCTGTTGATGCCTTAATTAGGACATTTTCATGGCCTCAGAACTGTAAATTTTTAAGCTAATAAATTCCCATTGTAAAAGCCAACCCATATGTGGTATGTTGCCTTCTGGCAGCTTTAGCAAACCAAGCCATACGATACTGAACTATATTACCTGTGAGTTTGGTCCATAAATTGTTTCATGGTAAATACTTTGGTAGGAGATGCTAAGTAAGACAGGAAATATTGAGTGACATTGAGACTGGAAGTGTTTGATTTAGACTTTCCATTTAGGCTTTCCCAATCAAGTTAATTCATACTGTTTGCCCTGTTTATTCATCCCAGAGGTGAGGTACGACGAGAGAGGATCAAACAAAGACCGGCCCTCAGAGTGTGGTTACTTAGGTCTGTTGCCCAAAGCAACCCATCTGTAGGAGAATTTGAGCTTCACTGTATTCTGCAATATAGTGTAGAAATGCAGTGCTTTTAAAATTAAATTATTATTTATAGAGGTGAATAAAATGTGAATTCTTTAAAAGAGAGCAGTGTTCTGTAGCCTTATTGTCCCAGTCAGCACAATAGCCACCCACACAAATCATCTGAACAACCACATCATTTCTGTTTTGTCTACCTGAAATAGGGGTCAGGGGTGGGTGGTGATGAAGACTTGAGAAATCATGCTGCACTTTAGGCAAGAGAAATGCTCTGGTGACTCTTGCAGTGTTGTCTTCTCCTCATGTGCGTGGGAGTCGGACAGTCCCATGGAGCTGGAGGTAAGCTTTAGTAATTCCCCTTGTTCCTTGGCAACTGTCAGTGCTTGGGCTCCAGAGAAGCAACTATTGTAGAGGTAGAGCCATTTTAAAGACTATAATGTTCAGACACAGAATTTCTATGTAGTATAGTGTCATTTAAGGGTACTTATTCTGCAGAAATAGGGCTCATTATGAAATAGACACTATAGCAAGGCCTCCATATGATGTACATTTATTGGAGCTTATGTACTTGAATATATATTTTAAGTTTCATTAGGCCAGGATTCATGGCTATCCTAGTCATTGCCGTTTCTCTACCGCCTAGATAGTGTCTGGCACATAGTAGATGTGCATTATATAGTTATTGAACCAATTTACAGAAGGGGAGGAAGTGGCTGAACACATTGAAAAAGATAAAATTCTGGCCCATAATGCACAGTCAGGAATTCATGTTTTCATTTAGTACTAATATTTTCCTGCTTTAAAACCATCTAATTCTCTCATAGTGTTGCTTTGAGATAGGTTAGTAGGCATAGAATTGTACAGTATATGCTGAACTGACTGGTGGAATCCCGAATAATAGTGTCCCTATAGTTGAGATCTAAAAAATCATTGTTGTAACTGAATTAGATGAAGAGAAAATTTCGAAGGTTGAGATCGAATGGAGAATTTTATAGTCAGTAAAATTACTAATACTTGTTTATCTAATCTAAGACTATTTCCTCATTTATAAAATGGAGACAGTAGAATCTATGTTTATGGACAAGTATATTGCAAGTTGAATAAATGAACCTATGGGACCTTTATAATTATTATTTGGGGACATCATTTATGTTTTGGGGGCAGTCACATTCTGCGTGTGATGCTGAATTATCTGATTCTCTAAGAATTATAATAAAAATTTTTATGTTACTATTAAACACAATGCACCTCTTTTTGAGGGAAGTATGAAACAGTTTCTTGTCTCTGTATTAAGAGTCAATAGATAATGAGTGGCTTTATAGGTTGGTGAAAGGGATTCATGAGTATTAGGTCAAGAAATTCAGATATAGTTGACTTTTGATTCTGGTTTAATAAAGAGACAGGTGTAGATAATCCAAAATGTGATAAAGAGTTTATTTAACAACTAAAATAATAGCTAACGTTTATGGAACATTTACATTACATGAATTATCTCATTTAATTCTCATTTTACAAATGAATTAATTGAGGCTTAGTTACTGAGTTTAAGAGATTTGCATAACTAGTGAGGGCAGAGCCAAGTTTCTAATCTAGGTTGTATTACTCTAAAGGCCAATTACAACTTCTATACTATATTGCTTTCCTGGTTTTATGGTATTTGGTTTTCTTGCCATTCATACTTCATTTCCACTTTCTTGCTAGTCCAATAATAGAGCTATTTACAATAACCTAAATGTACAGTGCTTTTTGTGCCTTAATGATGCTATTTTGTTAGCTAACCCTCCTTCCTCCTTCCGTCCTCTCCCCATGCTAGTGTGTACACGTGCACACACATACAGGTCCCACTTACCTGAAAGCACAGCTCAAGTATCTCTTTTTTGTGAAGCTATCCTGTACCCTTCCAGGCTTAGCAGCTTTCTTTTCTGTGTTTCCATTTCCATAGTTAATTTCTAAGTATTCCCAAGGTTGAAAGATATTTACCCACTAAGGAAACAGTTATGTCATGTCAGGCAGCTTTGGGGGCTGCTGTCTCACCTGGTTGAGGTTGCATAATGTCCTAAGATACAAGGTAGGCTGCTGACTGTATTCTTATTTGTGACACTAGGACGCATTGAGCCCTATTTATAGCTGCTGTGTTGGTGACTCTAACAAGGAAACGGTCTTCTAGTCCACCCTTTGGATTAAGTTTATACTTACCTCCTCCTTTCCACTCATAGACATCTATCTGCAATCCCCACCCACATTACTATAATATTCGACTGAACTTGGCATTTCTTTGCTGCTTATTTTTCTGCTTAGGCTCTTTGAACTTAATGAAATACTGCCATGTTTTCACATTTTTTTCAGTCCACAAAACTCTTAATGATAAAAGATACCTAACTGAATTCTGGAGTTCTTTCATGGCTTTGTCTAATTCTGATTCTGACTTTATGCTAACATCAGTTTACTCTCTGGTTTTGGTGGAGCATATCCTCCAGTAGCTTCTGGAGAAAGGTTGAACGAGACCACATGTAGTAGGTTGAATAATGCCCCCCCCCACTCCAAGATGTCCTCGTTCTAATCCCTAGGACCTGTTACTATGTTACCATACATAATAAAAAGGACTTTGTAGATGTGATTAAATTAAGTATCTTGCAATGGGGAGATTATCCTGAATTATCTAGTGGGCCCAATTTAATCACAAGGGTCCTTCTAAGAGGGAGGCAGGAGGATCAAAGTCAGTAAAAGATGTGACAATGGAACTAGAGGTTGGAGTGATGCATTTTGAAGATGGGGGAGGGGGCCATGAGCCAAGGAATGCAGGTGACCTGTAGGAACTGGAAAGGGTAAGGAAACACATTCTCCCCTGAAGCCTCCTGAAGGAATGTAGCCCTGCCAACATTTTTTTTTTTTAAATCTTCATTTTATTGAGATATATTCACATACCATGCAGTCATACAAAACAAATAGTACATTCGATTGTTCACAGTACCATTACATAGTTGTACATTCATCACCTAAATCAATCCCTGACACCTTCAGTAGCACACACACAAAAATAACAAGAATAATAATTAAAGTGAAAAAGAGCAATTAAAGTAAAAAAGAACACTGGGTACCTTTGTCTGTTTGTTTGTTTGTTTCCTTCCCCTATTTTTCTACTCATCCATCCATAAACTGGACAAAGGGGTGTGTGATCCATATGGGAACCAATCACATTTTTATACAGTCGTCTTCAAGATTCAAGGGTTCTGGGTTGTAGTTTGATAGTTTCAGGTATTTACTGCTAGCTACTCCAATTCATTAGAACGTAAAAAGGGTTGTCTAAATTGTGCGTAAGAGTGCCCACCAGAGTGACCTCTCGGCTCCTTTTGGAATCTCTCTGCCACTGAAGCTTATTTCATTTCCTTTCACATCCCCCTTTTGGTCAAGAAGATGTTCTCCATCCCACGATGCCGGGTCTACATTCCTCCCCGGGAGTCATATTCCACGTTGCCAGGGAGATTCACTCCCCTGGGTGTCTGATCCCACGTAGGGGAGAGGGCCCTGCTAACATTTTGATTTTAGACTTCTGACCTCTAGAACTATAAGAGAATAAATTCATGTTGTTTTTTTAACCATTAAGTTTGTGGGAATTTGTTACAGCAGTCATAGGAAAATAAAATACCACATATGAAAATGTCTTTATTGTGCCCTTTGATTTGATTGATAGTTTATATAGACATAATATAGTTTATATAGAAAGTAGGATGTAGAATTCTATGTTGAAAATAATTTACTCTCAGAGTTTTTAAGGCATTGCTACGTTGTTGCAGGTATTTTGTGATGATTTTTTCTTTCTCTCTGTATGCTTTTTTGACTTTTTCTTTATCCCTGAGGTTTTGGAATTTCATGATAATGTACCTTGGCATGGATTTTATTTTATTCACTCTTGTTGTTAGGTACTCAGTGGGCCTTTCAATTTGAAGACTTGTTTTCTTCAGTTATGGAAAATTACCTTTTATTAGTTCTTTGAGAATTTCCTCCCTTCTATTTTTCCTGTGTTTAGGAACTCCTATTACTTGGATTTTGACCCTCCAGTTTTCTTATGTTTTCTCTCCTATTTTCTGTTTTGTTATCATGTTCTACTTTCTGGGAGTCCCTTCAACTTATTTTCTAATGTTCTATAATTAATTTCTTAGAGTCTTTTTTGTTTTTGTTCTCTGATTGTTCCTTTTATATAGCTTCATGATTTTGCTTCTTGGATGCTATATCTAATGTCCTCAAAGAAAAAGTGGGAATTATAATGATTTTGACATTTTCTTTTCCCCATATTGTCCATTTTCTTTTATTTCCTTTCCCGTTTTTTTTTTTTTTTAGTTTACGTACCTCTCTTTCATGTTAGAGGCATTCCTCAAGTGTCTTTAGCTGTTTGTTTATATTAAGGAAAAGTTGATTGTAAACTCTGTGTTGATGAGTGGGGCCTATTGACTGGTGGACCTCACCGTGGTGTGATTGGAGAGAAACCTAAGTATTTATGAGGGACTCCTAACTGCCAGTTTTTCTTTTTTGTAAGCTAGTCAGTTTTTCTAAGTAGGAATCCTTGAATCTTTGGGGCAAGGGAGGTTTGGGGGTGATAAGCTGGCATCTAGCATGCAGGAGCCCAGCCTGGAAAGGGCTGGATCTTTCACCATTGGCTACACCAACTATTATTTTATTTTTAAACAGTTTTATTCACACATCATACAATCCATCCAAAGTGTACAATCAGTGGCTCTTGGTTTAATCACAGAGTTATTCATTCACCACTACAATCAATTTGAGAACATTCTCATTGCTCCAAAAAGAAATCCTATAGCCCTTTGACTTTTAATTAATCCTTGTTTTCAGTAAGGCATTCTATTTCTGTATTCAGTTATGGCTGGATGTTCTTAATTTCAGGGACTTTTTGGCTCAACCTCTTCAAAGAGTAGACTCTCCAAGGACTCTCCAGAGAGTCTCCTGCTATGTGGGGAAGAGGCACTTGCGGGACTGCTCTGATTGGAGTGAAAGAAACAAGAGTCTTACTGATCTTTCAACCATCCCCACCCCCTTTTTAATTCCCATTTCTTTCAAATGTACCTGGAAGCTGCAATTCGTGAGCTTTTACCTTTGCTTTTCTAGGGCCCTTGGGAATGAACTAGCTTACATGATTCAGTTTAGCTTCCCCCACTACAGGTACTTTGCAGAAAGAAGAAAGGTACAAGCAATTAGTTGCCTCTTTTCCAAATGCTTTTCATTTTACATTTAGCGCAAGCAATTAGTTGCCTCTTTTCCAAATGCTTTTCATTTTACATTTAGCGGGCATCTCATTTGTTCTCAGTTTCTTTCCCACTCTCTTATTCTTGTTGGTTTATATCTTTTCTAATTTTTTACTTTCATAGTTTCAAGAGCAAGGTAGATAAATCCTTATATTCAGTCATTTATGCATAATCAAAAACTACTCCCTCCTTGAAATGCCCTTTTTTTCTTGGCCTTCTAAATATTTCTTGAACGTCTGCTTCCACCATTAGAGTACAAGCTTCTCAAAGGCAGGATTTTTATATCTTTAGCACTTGCATAGTGTCTGGGGTGTAGCAGGATTATTAAATGAATGAACATGTTCTTAAGTTTGTAGATTTCTCTAACTTGAAAAATGATTTCAAATAAAATAGTGCAGCATAGTAGTAAGTCCTTCTGTTTGGGAAGCTCTCCTTTTTTCTTGATCGCTACTTATTCCTTATACACAATCCTTTTGTGGTAGTTTGGATTACGTACCCCAATTAAGACATTCTTAATCTTCATCCACGTCTTTGTGAGTGTGAACCCAGTGTAAATAGGAACTTTTGAAGATGTTATTAAGGTGTGGCAAACTAAACCAAGGTGGATCTTAATCCAGATTATTAGGGGCCTTATAAGGAGAAGCCCACAGGGAGAATTAGAAAATCAGCAGGAACTCAGAAGAGAAAGGAGAGGACATTGCCATGTGATGTGATGCAGAGATACAAGCCAAGGAACCCCAAGGATTACAACAAGCCAATACCAGAACACTACTGAACCAGGGGAGAAGCAAGCCTTCCAGGCTCTGAAACTGTTAGACAATAAATTCCTATTGTTTAAGCTAATCCATTGTATAGTATTTGTCATAGCATCCTGGCCAACTAAGACACCATCTCATGCAGGGAACGAAAAGATAATTCTTTCCTTGTTTCCTCACTGTTTGAAGTATTTGACTTTCAAGTCTTTTCAAATATTCCAAGAAAGAGTAAATCGGGCATATTTCTACCTTGAAGTTGTTGAGGTTCTAGAAAGGTATTTTCATGGCCTGTAGATACTATGTCTACCTTTCTCTTTCCTAATGGTCCTGGTATGTACACTATTCTACCTAGCACAGGGCAAGAACAATAGGATAGAGAGCAGGTGGGATATACTAATTCAAAGATTTGCTAATGGTGTTTTAAAAACATCTAAATAAAAAACTATATACTGTATGTAATTTAGGTAACTTACATATACCATTTGGAATCCTACTTAAAGCAACTACTGATATAAACGTTGTCATAACCTTGTTTGAAATGTTAGGCACTTTCTTGTTATTTCTCTTTTCAGCTTATTTACCTGGGAGATATTCAGTCTGAGTACCACCATTGGTACTCAGACACCTTTGGCTGTCTAAATCAGATTCCTTTCCCTATAAAGCTTTCTACTGGATTTTGGATGACTGAACTTGAAATTGTGCTGGGTTTGCTTTTCACCTCCCCTCTCTACCGCCCGCCCCTCCCCCGCCCCATCCCCTGCCCCCATCCCCTACCTTCACTAATTTACTTTCTGCTTTTCTTATATGTTTGTCTGGCTATCCATCCATTTCTTCAGCAAATATTTATTGGGTGGCTCTTTGCCATAATTTACTCATCTACTCTCACGTTGTCAGATGTTTGGGTAATTTCTTATTGCATTCTATCTTTTCTGTGAGCTTCTTGAGTGTGCCTGGACCATGTCTTTCTTATTCACTGCTGTACCCAGTGCCTGGCACATGTTAGCCCCTAAGTCATTGTTTATTGAAAGAATAAATGAATGATTAGTTGAAAAATAAAATTAATAATGAAGAGGAAAAAACCCAGTAATCTCACCATATGCTATCAACATTTTGCTGTATTATCTTTTAGATTTTCTTTCTGTTCTTTAGACTGGATAATCTCTATTGATCTATCTTCAAGTTTGCTGATTTCTTTTTCTTCCTGTCAGCTCAAATCTGTTGAGTTCCTCTAGTGACTTTTTCATTTCTGTTGTGCTTTTGACTCCAAAATTTCTTTATGGTTCTTTTTTATATTTATAATCTCTGTCTCTTTATTGATATTCTCTCTTTGATGAGTCGTTGTCATCATACTTTTTCTTTTAATTCTTTAAACATGATTTCTTTCAGTTCTTTGAACTTATTTATAATAGCTTGTTTAAAATGTTTATCTGCTAAATCCAACATCTGGGCCCACTCAGTGACAGTTTCTATTGGCTGCTTTTTTTCTCTTATGTATGGGCCATACTTTCCCATTTCTTTGCATGTCTCATAATTTTTGTTGACAACTGGACATTTTAGATAATGTATTGCAGGAACTCTGGATTCTGATTCCCCAAGGGTTATTGTTGTTGCTGTTTTTTCCCTTTTTGTTTTTATTTTGTTTCCTGCCTTGGCTTTTACTTTCTGCTTGCATGGTACCTCACAGTCAGCCAGGGGCGAGTAGGTAACTGGGACCCTCACTGGTCTCTTGAGCATGTGCACGGATATCCAGAACCTTAAAGTATGCCAGAGTTTTAAGCCCCCTATGGCTGTCTCATTCCCCATATCTCCCTTTTAAATTTTTAGCCGGTGTCTTGTTTTCCTCAACCAGTATAACAGCCTTAGCAACTGTGATGTTTGATTGTTTGCAACTGATTGCTATTGTTTTCGACAATGCCCCTGGGCATAGGGCTTTCCTTTGGAGCTACAAATCAGGTCAGCTCCCTTCAGTGGCAGCGTCCACAGAGCTAAAAAGCCACAGATTTAGAGTGGGGGGTGGAGGGGGGGTGGATGGAAACAACCTAAAGTAAAAATGACTCAGACTCTGCTAGGACCAGTATTTGCTGGAGATCTTTACTGCCATTCCAGAAGTTCTGCCTCCCTCCTAAAGTTTTCAATGTATTTTTTATAGTCATTTGTAGATTGATAGCTTTGCATTTAGTGTGAATATTTCCTTATGTCCTTGATAATTTGCCGTAAATAATTTCTGGTGGCTGTGTATCATCTTATCATTTGCATGTCTCATAAAATATTTTGTCATTGCTCTATTGTTGGACTTAATATAATTAATTCCTTAATTTGTTCTTCCTTCTCAGCAGGCTCTAAGAGGCCTGGGACTGTTTTGTTCACTATTTAATTTTGTTTCTTAGTGTCACAAAATTTTTATTGAATAAAGGTTTTTTATTTTTCCCAATTTTTAAAATGTTCTAAGTGACACTTCAAGGAATATCTTACTGCCAAAGCTATATCCAGATTTCAGATTATTTTCTAAGAATGGTGTTCCAGAAATGGAATTGCTTGGTCAAAGGATGTAGATATTTTTAAGTCTCTTGACACAGTTTGCTAGATGAATTTCTAGAAAGGTTCTTCCAGGATGTCTTCTTTCAGTAGCAAGAGGCATCCTTATCTGTTGCCCTGTGCATTTGGCAACATTGTGCTAATTGCTTAACTTTTATTGCCCTCATAGGCAAAAAATGTTATCTCATTGAACTATTTTGTGTTTTGATAACCAGTGAAAGTATACATTTTGTTCTTGTTTAATTTTTCATATTCCTTCTGTAAATTGGCCATTTGTTTTTTCCCAGTTTTCTATTAGTTGC
This sequence comes from Choloepus didactylus, assembly GCF_015220235.1. NCBI lineage: Eukaryota > Metazoa > Chordata > Mammalia > Pilosa > Megalonychidae > Choloepus > Choloepus didactylus. The sequence continues at coordinate 41,905,840 of NC_051334.1, read as the reverse complement.
CTAATGTTTTTCTTACTGATTTATGTAAACTTTGTATACCAAAGATTTTAATCTAGTATCATTGTCTTTAAAATATTTTTTTAGTTTACTTAAAAATTTTTAAAAAAAAATTAGAGAAGTCATAGGTTTATAGAAAAATCATGTAAAAAAGGCAGCATTCCCTTATATCCCCATTATTAACACTGCATTAGTGTGGTACCTTTGCTACAATTGATGAAAGAATATTATAATTGTAACATATATATTACATTATATGCATATATATAATTATAGTCCATAGTTTACATGAGGGTGTATTTTCCAGTTTGCTTTTTAATTTTGTTTCTGATGAACTGGATATCTGGAAACTAAAAAACATACAGAAGGAGCTTCTTTATTTGATGTGATTGGATCTCATGGCTGGTCTGTTAAAAAGGAGTTTCCTAAAAGAAGTCTACATATGTATTTTAAACATTTCAACTTAAATCTTCAAAATATACATTTAGTAGCCCATCTTTTGATATTGGGCTGCCCTTTTCTTTGAATATGAGTCTGATTACAAATCTGCTATGAAATTTTTATACATCTCATCCAATGCATCATCACTGATTTCTGGTTTTGGTTTCTTTAAAGTGGAGTGGTAACTTAGTGGACTGTAATCTGAATGCAGGCTCCTTTCAGGTATTTTAGAAGATACCCTCCACCCCCACCCCTTGTATCCTCCCCTTCCTCCCCAGTCTTTTGCAGTTTTGTCACCCACATTTAATTCAGCATCACCTTTATCTGGTTTTTCCAGCCAGTTCCTTTCTTTTTGAACTCACATATGATTGATGTAGAGTGTGTGTGTGTATAAAACATAATTAAGAATCATAGTAACAGTTACACAACTAGCACAGAGAGGAACAACCGTGGAAACAAACATAAATGACTCTTGGTAAGAATGCTTTGGGCATTCATAAAGTTTCTACACAGGGCCTAGAGAATAGGTCAGTTTGTCAGACTGGTTAATTGTGGATTACAAGAGCTTCTACCATAGTCAAAATCTATCAGTCTTTTCCTGTATTATTTCTATAATTGTTTGATGCTTAGAAAGTCTTTCCCTTCTTGGGAATCACATGAAAGTTCACCTACAGTTTTCTCTTTTTGTTTTGATTCCTTACATTTAATTCTTTGGTTCATCTGAAATTTAGTTTGTTTCTTAGTATGAAGTAAGGATATAAAGATCTGAATTGATTTTCCACTGTCAAATAACAAGCCAGATTTTTTCAATATAGAAAATGCTTTCTTAAAAGGGACAGATCAGAAGTGTTATTTGTAGTTTCCAGCAATATGAATAGGGGTTCAATGGACCTGGAGTCTTTGGAGTCAAAAGTGGATAGTAGGGTACTTGTAGGGCAGGGCAGATAGAAAATTGAGTGGAACTTTTTCCACACGCAGTAAGGAGAAAAAGAGACCTGCAAAATTGGGTATAAACAGCTAGTAGTAAGAAATGGGTATTTCTCAAGGCTCCCTTTCTAGAATCTAGGCCCTGCCCCAAATGGAGATTTGAAGTAGGAGATGGGCTCTATCTGGATAATGGTGAATGTAATGGTTAGTTTTAGGGGCAAGTTGGCTAAACTATAGTACCCAGTTGTTGAATTAAACAGTGATCTAGGTGTTGCTGTAAAGGTACTTTGTAGACGTGTTTAACCTCTACAATCAACTAACTTTAAGTAAAGGAGATTACCCTTGATAATGTGGATGGGCCTCATCCAATCAATTGAAAGTCCTTAAGAGTAAAAACTGAGGTTTCCCAGAGAAGAAATTCTGCCTCGAGACTGAAGCATCAACTCCTGCCTGAGTTTCTAGCCTGCCAGCCTTCCCTAAAGATTTTGGACTTGCCATTTCCCACAGTCATATGAGCCAATTCCTTAAATAAATCTGTGTGTGTATGCACACACACACTCTCTGACTGATACAATGAGGTAGTTATTACTGTTTATTAATCAGTTTAATAAATTCTTTACAATAATTCCTCTGTCCTTTGAATTATGTTGTTTTTCATGTAATCCTTTCATGTAATCCCTCTCTCAGTGCAGTTATTGCTTTTCCCAGGGCCATAACATCAGGTTAATTCGTGAAATATTGAATAAGACTGTAAATAGCCTCCAAGTATTGTATGGAAAATTTGGGATATTAAGAAACTGACATGAAGCATATGTTTCAGAGGAAAACTATTATACAGTGGTGTTTATGCTGTTTTAAATTTTAAGATATTTTATCTTTACAAAACCTCTGTATGAATTTTACCTTCAAAATATTATTGTTTGGTGTTGATGAGTTCTGTTTAATCTTCTCAACAGTTATTTATATTACAAGTCACTTCAAAATGACTCATCAGCATTGCCTTAAACACAAATCAACCAACCAACCAACATGGGAGATTTGTTACAGCTGGAGGGCCATATCTTTTTCTTAAAGTTGTTTCTTCCTTTGAGCTGGAAGGTACCAAATCCAAGCCTTTTCCTTTCCCCTAGTTCATTGGGGATTCTTGCCTAGAAGGCATAGCAGAGCACGTGCAGCCAGTGCCCCCAAGGTTTCAGACCATATGGAGGGAGTTACCTGTGGCTGCTGTGTAATCTAGAACTTCAGATGGCTTTATAATCTATTGGCAGATGGCTAAATTGAAACCCTTGCAGTGGTACTTTATCTTATTTTTTAGTTGCAGAATAGGAAAGTGAAATACAGAAAGAAGTCACTGAAGGTTGTGATATTTTCTGTGAATTTGAGAAGTATTGACGTTTCTCGGTAGAATATTACTATAGATTGGTGTTGTTACTGCTTTGGGTTTTTTTCTTTTGAATCACATTTCTTCACATGGAACTAGCTGAAGAAAAGTGGCATTTGTAATGGAATGACAGTTTCAATAGATATGGTTTTGGTTTTGGTACCTTCAGAGACATGGCTTAAACTAATTAGAAAGATATCACTGCTTTGTAAAAGTCTCAAAAAGAGTGTTGTTAAGCTTTTAATTTAATATTTGCTGGGACTGCCATGCCAGATATATCAAAATAAAAACTCTTATGATTTACCAGAAAAGCAAAAATGGTCCGGATCTTAACCACTCCCTTCTACTCAAACTTTCTGTATTGCTTACTGCTCCTTTTGAATCCAAGGTGATTCTTCAACTTGGTTAAGTTAAGTTTTGACATTTCACTGTATATCTAGGACATGTCTAAAATACTTCAGGTGCATTTATTTTGGAAATGTAGAGATGTATCATACCCAATTTTATTTGCCTAGATAGCAGTTAAAGACTTCAGAAGTATTCATTATTTGAGTAGTTGCTTAGGAAGTTGACATTTGTATATTAAAAAAAAACAATATAGGCAAGATGGCAGACTGGTGAGCTGTATGTTTTAGTTACTCCTCCAGGAAAGTAGGTAGAAAGCCAGGAACTGCGTGGACTGGACACCACAGAGCAATCTGACTTTGGGCATACTTCATACAACACTCATGAAAACGTGGAACTGCTGAGATCAGCGAAATCTGTAAGTTTTTGCGGCCAGGGGACCCGCGCCCCTCCCTGCCAGGCTCAGTCCCGGGGGAGGAGGGGCTGTCAGCTCCGGGAAGGAGAAGGGAGAACTGCAGTGGCAGCCCTTATCGGAAACTCATTCTACTGATCCAAACTCCAAACATAGATAGACTGAGACCAGACACCAGAGAATCTGAGAGCAGCCAGCCCAGCAGAGAGGAGACAGGCATAGAAAAAAAACAACACGAAAAACTCCAAAATAAAAGCGGAGGATTTTTGGAGTTCTGGTGAACATAGAAAGGGGAAGGGCCCTGAGGCGCATATGCAAATCTCGAAGGAAAGCTGATCTCTCTGCCCTGTGGACCTTTCCTTAATGGCCCTGGTTGCTTTGTCTCTTAGCATTTCAATAACCCATTAGATCTCTGAGGAGGGCCCGTTTTTTTTTTTTTTTTTTTTTTTAATCCTTTTTTCTTTTTCTAAAACAATTACTCTAAGAAGCCCAATACAGAAAGCTTCAAAGACTTACTATTTGGGCAGGTCAAGTCAAGAGCAGAACTAGGAGAGCTCTGAGACAGAACGCAATAATCCAGTGGCTGAGAAAATTCACTAAACACCACAACTTCCCAAGAAAAGGGGGGTGTCCGCTCACAGCCATCATCCTGGTGGACAGGAAACACTCCTGCCCATCGCCAGCCCCATAGCCCAGAACTGCCCCAGACAACCCAGTGTGACGGAAGTGCTTCAAATAACAGGCACACACCACAAAACTGGGCGTGGACATTAGCCTTCCCTGCAACCTCAGCTGATTGTCCCAGAGTTGGGAAGGTAGAGCAGTGTGAATTAACAAAGCCCCATTCAGCCATCATTTCAGCAGACTGGGAGCCTCCCTACACAGCCCAGCAGCCCAGAACTGCCCTGGGGGGACGGCACTCACCTGTGACATAGCACAGTCATCCCTCAACAGAGGACCCGGGGTGCACGGCCTGGAAGAGGGGCCCACTTGCAAGTCTCAGGAGCCATACGCCAATACCAAGGACTTGTGGGTCAGTGGCAGAGACAAACTGTGGCAGGACTGAACTGAAGGATTAGACTATTGCAGCAGCTTTAAAACTCTAGGATCACCAGGGAGATTTGATTGTTAGAGCCACCCCCCCCCCTTACTGCCCAGAAACACGCCCCATATACAGGGCAGGCAACACCAACTACACACGCAAGCTTGGTACACCAATTGGACCCCAAAAGACTCACTCCCCCACTCACTAAAAAGGCTAAGCAGGGGAGAACTGGCTTGTGGAGAACAGGTGGCTCGTGGACGCCACCTGCTGATTAGTTAGAGAAAGTGTACTCCACGAAGCTGTAGATCTGATAAATTAGAGATAAGGACTTCAATTGGTCTACAAATCCTAAAAGAACCCTATCAAGTTCAGCAAATGCCACGAGGCCAAAAACAACAGAAAATTATAAAGCATATGAAAAAACCAGACGATATGGATAACCCAAGCCCAAGCACCCAAATCAAAAGACCAGAAGAGACACAGCACCTAGAGCAGCTACTCAAAGAACTAAAGATGAACAATGAGACCATAGTACGGGAGATAAAGGAAATCAAGAAGACCCTAGAAGAGCATAAAGAAGACATTGCAAGACTAAATAAAAAAATGGATGATCTTATGGAAATTAAAGAAACTGTTGACCAAATTAAAAAGATTCTGGACACTCATAATACAAGAATAGAGGAAGTTGAACAACGAATCAGTGACCTCGAAGAAGACAGAATGGAAAATGAAAGCATAAAAGAAAGAATGGGGAAAAAAATTGAAAAAATCGAAATGGACCTCAGGGATATGATAGATAATATGAAACGTCCAAATATAAGACTCATTGGTGTCCCAGAAGGGGAAGAAAAGGGTAAAGGTCTAGGAAGAGTATTCAAAGAAATTGTTGGGGAAAACTTCCCAAATCTTCTAAACAACATAAATACACAAATCATAAATGCTCAGCGAACTCCAAATAGAATAAATCCAAATAAACCCACTCCGAGACATATACTGATCACACTGTCAAACACGGAAGAGAAGGAGCAAGTTCTGAAAGCAGCAAGAGAAAAGCAATTCACCACATACAAAGGAAACAGCATAAGACTAAGTAGTGACTACTCAGCAGCCACCATGGAGGCAAGAAGGCAGTGGCACGATATATTTAAAATTCTGAGTGAGAAAAATTTCCAGCCAAGAATACTTTATCCAGCAAAGCTCTCCTTCAAATTTGAGGGAGAGCTTAAATTTTTCACAGACAAACAAATGCTGAGAGAATTTGCTAACAAGAGACCTGCCCTACTGGAGATACTCAAGGAAGCCCTACAGACAGAGAAACAAAGAAAGGACAGAGAGACTTGGAGAAAGGTTCAGTACTAAAGAGATTCGGTATGGGTACAATAAAGGATATTAATAGACAGAGGGGAAAAATATGACAAACATAAACCAAAGGATAAGATGGCTGATTCAAGAAATGCCTTCACGGTTATAACGTTGAATGTAAATGGATTAAACTCCCCAATTAAAAGATATAGATTCGCAGAATGGATCAAAAAAAATGAACCATCAATATGTTGCATACAAGAGACTCATCTTAGACACAGGGACACAAACTGAAAGTGAAAGGATGGAAAAAAATATTTCATGCAAGCTACAGCCAAAAGAAAGCAGGTGTAGCAATATTAATCTCAGATAAAATAGACTTTAAATGCAGGGATGTTTTGAGAGACAAAGAAGGCCACTACGTACTAATAAAAGGGGCAATTCAGCAAGAAGAAATAGCAATCGTAAATGTCTATGCACCCAAGCAAGGTGCCACAAAATACATGAGAGAAACACTGGCAAAACTAAAGGAAGCAATTGATGTTTCCACAATAATTGTGGGAGACTTCAACACATCACTCTCTCCTATAGATAGATCAACCAGACAGAAGACCAGTAAGGAAATTGAAAACCTAAACAATCTGATAAATGAATTAGATTTAACAGACATATACAGGACATTACATCCCAAATCACCAGGATACACATACTTTTCTAGTGCTCACGGAACTTTCTCCAGAATAGATCATATGCTGGGACATAAAACAAGCCTCAATAAATTTAAAAAGATTGAAATTATTCAAAGCACATTCTCTGACCACAATGGAATACAATTAGAAGTCAATAACCATCAGAGACTTAGAAAATTCACAAATACCTGGAGGTTAAACAACACACTCCTAAACAATCAGTGGGTTAAAGAAGAAATAGCAAGAGAAATTGCTAAATATATAGAGACGAATGAAAATGAGAACACAACATACCAAAACCTATGGGATGCAGCAAAAGCAGTGCTAAGGGGGAAATTTATAGCACTAAACGCATATATTAAAAAGGAAGAAAGAGCCAAAAATCAAAGAACTAATGGATCAACTGAAGAAGCTAGAAAATGAACAGCAAACCAATCCTAAACCAAATACAAGAAAGAAATAACAAGGATTAAAGCAGAAATAAATGACATAGAGAACAAAAAAACAATAGAGAGGATAAATATCACCAAAAGTTGGTTCTTTGAGAAGATCAACAAGATTGACAAGCCCCTAGCTAGACTGACAAAATCAAAAAGAGAGAAGACCCATATAAACAAAATAATGAATGAAAAAGGTGACATAACTGCAGATCCTGAAGAAATTAAAAAAATTATAAGAGGATACTATGAACAACTGTATGGCAACAAACTGGATAATGTAGAGGAAATGGACAATTTCCTGGAAACATATGAACAACCTAGACTGAAGAGAGAAGAAATAGAAGACCTCAACCAACCCATCACAAGCAAAGAGATCCAATCAGTCATCAAAAATCTTCCCACAAATAAATGCCCAGGGCCAGATGGCTTCACAGGGGAATTCTACCAAACTTTCCAGAAAGAACTGACACCAATCTTACTCAAACTCTTTCAAAACATTGAAGAAAATGGAACACTACCTAACTCATTTTATGAAGCTAACATCAATCTAATACCAAAACCAGGCAAAGATGCTACAAAAAAGGAAAACTACCGGCCAATCTCCCTAATGAATATAGATGCAAAAATCCTCAACAAAATACTTGCAAATCGAATCCAAAGACACATTAAAAAAATCATACACCATGACCAAGTGGGGTTTATTCCAGGCATGCAAGGATGGTTCAACATAAGAAAATCAATCAATGTATTACAACACATTAACAAGTCAAAAGGGAAAAATCAATTGATCATCTCAATAGATGCTGAAAAAGCATTTGACAAAATCCAACATCCCTTTTTGATAAAAACACTTCAAAAGGTAGGAATTGAAGGAAACTTCCTCAACATGATAAAGAGCATATATGAAAAACCCACAGCCAGCATAGTACTCAATGGTGAGAGACTGAAAGCCTTCCCTCTAAGATCAGGAACAAGACAAGGATGCCCGCTATCACCACTGTTATTCAACATTGTGCTGGAAGTGCTAGCCAGGGCAATCCGGCAAGACAAAGAAATAAAAGGCATCCAAATTGGAAAAGAAGAAGTAAAACTGTCATTGTTTGCAGATGATATGATCTTATATCTAGAAAACCCTGAGAAATCGACGATACAGCTACTAGAGCTAATAAACAAATTTAGCAAAGTAGCGGGATACAAGGTTAATGCACATAAGTCAGTAATGTTTCTATATGCTAGAAATGAACAAACTGAAGAGACACTCAAGAAAAAGATACCATTTTCAATAGCAACTAAAAAAATCAAGTACCTAGTAATCAACTTAACCAAAGATGTAAAAGACCTATACAAAGAAAACTACATAACTCTACTAAAAGAAATAGAAGGGGACCTTAAAAGATGGAAAAATATTCCATGTTCATGGATAGGAAGGCTAAATGTCATTAAGATGTCAATTCTACCCAAACTCATCTACAGATTCAATGCAATCCCAATCAAAATTCCAACAACCTACTTTGCAGACTTGGAAAAGCTAGTTATCAAATTTATTTGGAAAGGGAAGATGCCTCGAATTGCTAAAGACACTCTAAAAAAGAAAAACGAAGTGGGAGGGCTTACACTCCCTGACTTTGAAGCTTATTATAAAGCCACAGTTGCCAAAACAGCATGGTACTGGCACAAAGATAGACATATAGATCAATGGAATCGAATTGAGAATTCGGAGATAGACCCTCAGATCTATGGCCAACTGATCTTTGATAAGGCCCCCAAAGTCACTGAACTGAGTCATAATGGTCTTTTCAACAAATGGGGCTGGGAGAGTTGGATATCCATATCCAAAAGAATGAAAGAGGACCCCTACCTCACCCCCTACACAAAAATTATCTCAAAATGGACCAAAAATCTCAATATAAAAGAAAGTACCATAAAACTCCTAGAAGATAATGTAGGAAAACATCTTCAAGACCTTGTATTAGACGGCCACTTCCTATACTTTACACCCAAAGCACAAGCAACAAAAGAGAAAATAGATAAATGGGGACTCCTCAAGCTTAGAAGTTTCTGCACCTCAAAGGAATTTCTCAAAAAGGTAAAGAGGCAGCCAACTCAATGGGAAAAAATTTTTGGAAACCATGTATCTGACAAAAGACTGATATCTTGCATATATAAAGAAATCCTACAACTCAATGACAATAGTACAGTCGACCCAATTATAAAATGGGCAAAAGATATGAAAAGACAGTTCTCTGAAGAGGAAATACAAATGGCCAAGAAACACATGAAAAAATGTTCAGCTTCACTAGCTATTAGAGAGATGCAAATTAAGACCACAATGAGATACCATCTAACACCGATTAGAATGGCTGCCATTAAACAAACAGGAAACTACAAATGCTGGAGGGGATGTGGAGAAATTGGAACTCTTATTCACTGTTGGTGGGACTGTATAATGTTTCAGCCACTCTGGAAGTCAGTCTGGCAGTTCCTTAGAAAACTAGATATAGAGTTACCATTCGATCCAGCGATTGCACTTCTCGGTATATACCCGGAAGATCGGAAAGCAGTGACACGAACAGATATCTGCACGCCAATGTTCATAGCAGCATTATTCACAATTGCTAAAAGATGGAAACAACCCAAATGTCCTTCAACAGATGAGTGGATAAATAAAATGTGGTATCTACACACGATGGAATACTACACGGCAGTAAGAAGGAACGATCTGGTGAAACATATGACAACATGGATGAACCTTGAAGACATAATGCTGAACGAAATAAGCCAGTCACAAAAAGAGAAATATTATATGCTACCACTAATGTGAACTTTGAAAAATATAAAACAAATGGTTTATAATGTAGAATGTAGGGGAACTAGCAATAGAGAGCAATTAAGGAAGGGGGAACAATAATCCAAGAAGAACAGATAAGCTATTTAACGTTCTGGGGATGCCCAGGAATGACTATGGTCTGTTAATTTCTGATGGATATAGTAGGAGCAAGTTCACAGAAATGTTGCTATATTAGGTAACTTTCTTGGGGTAAAGTAGGAACATGTTGGAAGTTAAGCAGTTATCTTAGGTTAGTTGTCTTTTTCTTACTCCCTTGTTATGGTCTCTTTGAAATGTTCTTTTATTGTATGTTTGGTTTCTTTTTAACTTTTTTTTCATACAGTTGGTTTAAAAAAGGGAAAGTTAAAAAAAAAAAAAAAAAAAAGAAAAACAAGGAAAAAAAAAAAGATGTAGTGCTCCCTTGAGGAGCCTGTGGAGAATGCAGGGGTATTCGCCTACCCCACCTCCATGGTTGCTAACATGACCACAGACATAGGGGACTGGTGGTTTGATGGGTTGAGCCCTCTACCACAGGTTTTACCCTTGGGAAGACGGTTGCTGCAAAGGAGAGGCTAGGCCTCCCTATGGTTGTGCCTAAGAGCCTCCTCCCGAATGCCTCTTTGTTGCTCAGATGTGGCCCTGTCTCTCTAGCTAAGCCAACTTGAAAGGTGAAATCACTGCCCTCCCCCCTACGTGGGATCAGACACCCAGGGGAGTGAATCTCCCTGGCAACGTGGAATATGACTCCCGGGGAGGAATGTAGACCTGGCATCGTGGGACGGAGAACATCTTCTTGACCAAAAGGGGGATGTGAAAGGAAATGAAATAAGCTTCAGTGGCAGAGAGAATCCAAAAGGAGCCGAGAGGTCACTCTGGTGGGCACTCTTATGCACACTTTAGACAACCCTTTTTAGGTTCTAAAGAATTGGGGTAGCTGGTGGTGGATACCTGAAACTATCAAACTACAACCCAGAACCCATGAATCTCGAAGACAATTGTATAAAAATGTAGCTTATGAGGGGTGACAAGGGGATTGGGAAAGCCATAAGGACCACACTCCACTGTGTCTAGTTTATGGATGGATGAGTAGAAAAATAGGGGAAGGAAACAAACAGACAAAGGTACCCAGTGTTCTTTTTTACTTCAATTGCTCTTTTTCACTCTAATTATTATTCTTGTTATTCTTGTGTGTGTGCTAATGAAGGTGTCAGGGATTGATTTGGGTGATGAATGTACAACTATGTAATGGTATTGTGAACAATCGAAAGTACGATTTGTTTTGTATGACTGCGTGGTATATGAATATATCTCAATAAAATGAAGATTAAAAAAAAAAAAAAAAAAAAAAAGACATAATGCTGAGCAAAATAAGCCAGGCACAAAAAGAGAGATATTGTATGTTACCACTAATGTGAATTCTGTGAAAAATGTACAATGTTTTATACTGTAGAATGTAGGGGACCTAGAGATACCAATTAGTGGAGGGGGAATGATAATCTAATAAGAACAGATAAACTATGGAGGGTAATCTCAATGTTATGGGAATGCTCAGGAATGATTATGGTTTGTAAACTTTCTTGGATATAGTAAGATCATGTTGGAAGCAATAGAGTTATTTTAGGTTTTTTTTTTTCTCTTATTCCTTTGTTTTCTTAGGGGTTGTTAATTTTCTTGGGGTATGGTAGGAACATGTTGGAAGCAATGTAGTTATTTTAGATTATTTGTTTTTCTTACTCCTCTGTTTGGACATGGTTTATTAATTTTCTTGGGGTATGGTAGGAACATATTGGAAGCAAAGTAGTTATTTTAGGTTATTTGTTTTCCTTAATCCATTGCTTTGTTTGAAATGTTGTGGGGTTCTATTGGTTGTTGTTTGCCTGTTTGTTTTTAATTTTTTGATAAACAAAGTTAAAAAATTGAAAAAAAATCAGTAGAAAAATGGGAGTAAAAACTAAATGACAAATAGGGTGGGATGGGGGGATGGTTTGGGTATTCTCTTTTCACTTTTATTTTTTATTCTTATTCTGATTCTTTCTTATGTAAGGAAAATGTTCAGAAATAGATTGTGGTGATGAACGCATAACTATATGATCATACTGTGAACAGTTGATTGTATACCATGGATGACTGTATGGTTTGTGAATATATTTCAATAAAACTGAATTTAAAAAAAAAAAAAAAAAAAACAATATAGACTGAGCTTTCCTACAGGAAAGATAAATGCCTCCTGGTGAGAAGTCAGGGGGAAATCCTATGAGAACCTGGTTTAGGATTTCTCTTCCACGTGACTGATCTTTAAGACTGCTTAGTATGTAATATTTATGTTTTGCTACAAATTTTATTTCTTGTCCATTTTCCTTAGACATTGTTGCTTCCAGTTTGGCAAACTCTGGTAGGGTTTATTATGAAGTTGTATACAGATAAATTTGTACAGGAGAATATAAAATATTTTTGTTACTTTCTGTTTTTACTTGCATGACTGTAAATCAGCCCAGATGGTGGCCATTGTGAATAGTAATAGCAAGGGAGAAAGCTGTTAATATCACAGCTTCCAGCATATGTCTCATGATTGTGGGTGTGTGTGCCTGGTGCCAAAGGTATGCTACAGCATACCTATTATATAGAGAGGCTTTTAGAAAGTTACTGAGGCTTTTCCATCACAGCCAAGTAGGAGGATGAATTAGACAACAGGATATATCTAGTGCTTTTATCTCTGGCAGGTTATTAAGTTTTTGAAAGAAGCTTTTATCTTTTCACCCAGCCAAATGTTTAGTTTTATTAAGACTGATTTTAACTGAAAACTTCCTAACTCTGCTTGCATGCTCTTTGTTCATTTTAAAAACTAAGGTCCTTTAGCATTTAGACATACGAATTTAGAGTACTCAGGTTAGAACCATCAGTTGTGCTCTCTGTATAAATGCCTTTGATCTAGCTCCACATTATTACTGTTTACTTTGTAAAGTTGATTCATTGTTTTATAAGTTTCCGAACTTCATTAAGTTTCTTTTCTAGACTTTCCAAATAGTTCTGAAGTGTTGAAGAGGAAACTGAAGTAAGCGTTGGGAAACCTTAATGAGCTTCAGCTAGAAATAGACATGATGGCTTCTATTTTATCTCAGATCACTGATAGTGAGATATGAAACAGTGTGTTTTTTAATATTACCAAAGCTTCTTTAAGCATGGAAACTTCAATTACATCTTTACCCTGGATACTAATGCTTGGATCTTGGGGGTTACTTCATTGTTCTCCTTTATGTTGAGGATCATATGTTATTCACTGTTCTACTATCTACAGATCATTGTATTTAGTAGGAAAGCAAAAATTTTGCTGATTTAATTAAACCTGACTAGTTATTTGTACCTTATTGTAAATTTCAACCTGTGGAGCTGAATAAATTTCTCCCCTTTCCTTTGAGGAAAAAAAAAGGCACATGTGTAATCAGCTCCCCCTTCCCCAGTGATACTACTTTTTCTTCGTTCTTATTAAAAGATTAGCCCAATAAGGTAAAAATTGTGAATTCTTCCATGATTGCTAGTGTTATTTCTACCTGGTGGGATTAAAGCAGTGGGAAATATTGGAATATACACTTGATTTTTCTGTGTTCCCCCACTCAGTCCATTATTTCTTTGGTGTAATTCAAAAGAATGAACTCTTGGTAGAGTTCTCTATACTACTACATAGGACAATATATCCATGATCTTGAAATGAATTTAATTTTAGATGTTAAGTATTCCTATGGGTAGCAAATTATTTTTGCTAGTTGTGAAGAATAAAGTACACCTCATACATTATTAGTAACCTACATTCAGAGTACATTAAGGTTCAGTTTTTTCATACTCATTTTGTACATGGTCTTCATATCAACCCTATCAGATAGGTAGGTTTTCCTATTTTTTCCATCTCACAGATGAAGAAACTGGTTTTTTTTCTTTTTGAGAAAATGTGACTAAAGTTGTAGCATTAAATTATATAATTAGATCTTCTGAGTTACTTCATATGTGTGGAAATCTTTATTTAAAATGTTTTCTCCGTTGTAAGGTCTATAATTTTGTCTTCAAATCCTAGAACTCTAGGGTGGGGAGAAATTGAACTTGATACAAGTGGAAAACAGGTCTTATGTTGGGCGCCAGATCAATAGATAAATTGTAGCTGTTGAGACTTAGAGTTGAGACATTTTGTAAGCATATTCCCAATCTATTGGGAAAGAAGGCCCTGATTAATTAACCATGTCTGAAGTAGACATGGGGCAGCCCATGTATGGCAAATATATGGCATACAGACTAAGTAAACCTAAGACACATGATATAACTTTTTAATAGTTCTGTTTTTTCTAACAAATTTGGAATGAATTTGGCTAATTGTTCAGTAATCTATAGGATTCTGTATGTATCAGTTAGGAATTGAGTTTGGCTACATGGTACAGAAAACCCAATAAATAGTGGCCTAAGTAAATTTGAGTTTATTTTTCTGTCACAAAATGAGAATTCCTAAGTTAAGCATTCCCAGGCTGGTAAGGTATCTCCAAGATCTCCTTAGGGACCCAGGCTCCTTCTAGCTTTTGACCTTGCCATCCTTAGTGTGTGCTCATGGTTACAAGATAGCTCCTGAGGATCCAGTTGTCACATCTATGTTACGTGCAGACTGGAAGTAGGGAAGGATCAAAGTGGTGCCCATAAGCTGAGTAAGATCTCTTTAAAGAGCATTCTTCTAAACTGCATCTAGAGAAGTCTGTTTTTATCTCTTTAGACAAACTATTCACATGACCACCTCCTCTACAGCAAAGCTGGGAAATATGCTTTTACTGAGCACATGGGGGCCCAACATCACTGGGCTTCTAATAGCAAAATAGAAGGGAAGAATGGGTGTTGGATATACAATTAACAATCTTTGCTGCAGTCCATTCTGTTATCTATCTAATCCTTATGCAGCCTTCTTCCTGTATAAAGAACATTGGCATCTGTTCCTCAATGGAAACACCTCCAGAGTCTTATCTAGTTACCATATCCAGTTCTAAGTCCTCGATTTCTTGGTGATGTACTGTTCTCCTTCTTGTGGTCTGGTGTCCCACAAACTGTCTCCTCCTCCATTGTTACGTAGATAGAGAAAGAATAGGAGAGCTGTAGTGAAAATTCCCACCTGAAAAAGGGGAGAGTGGGAAGCATATAGCAGTCACCAAGCCACAGCAATGATCAAGTCCTGCTGAGCAAAGATTCCCTTCCCTGGCCCTAGAGAGTTTCTTGGATGGCCTATTAGAGAAATTTTGAAATTGCTAAGTATTGGTATTTTATATATAGCAGAGTCCTGGTCTTTTTGCATAGCTTTTTGAATGGTCATTTTCATCTATTTTATTTTTTAGAACTTCCTTAGTATCAAAAAAATTATTTGCATCTCATTACAAGGAAGGCTAATTTGCAAAAAGTCCTCCTGCTATTCAGCTTCCTCACATACTTGGTTTTTAGTTGCTCAGCTTGATCTTCCTCCACAAGTTACTGGGTACCTATAACAATAAGTCATGGCTTCCGTACTTCAAAGGAATTTGTCAAAAAAGTAAAGAGGGAGCCAACTCAATGGGAAAAAATATTTGGAAACCATGTATCTGACAAAAGACTGATATCTTGCATATATAAAGAAATCCTACAACTCAATGACAGTGGCACAAACAGCCCAATTATAAAATGGTCAAAAAATATGAAAAAAACATTTCACTGAAGAGGAAATACAAATGGCTAAAAAACACATGAAAAATGTTCATCTTCACTAGCTGTTAGGGAGACGCACATTAAGACCACCGTGAGGTATCATCTCAACACCGATTAGAATGGCTGCCATTAAACAAACAGGAAACTACAAATGCTGGAGAGGATGTGGAGAAATTGGTGCTCTTATTCATTGCTGGTGGGACTGTATAATGGTTCAGCCACTCTGGAGGACAGTCTGGCGATTCCTTAGAAAACTAGATATCTAATTACCCTTCGATCCAGCAATTTCACTTCTCAGTATATACCCAGAAGATCTTAAAGCAGTGACGTGAACAGATATTTGCACACTGATGTTCCATAGCAGCATTATTCACAATTGCCAAGAGATGGAAACAATCCAGATGTCCTTCAACAGATGAGTGGATAAACAAAATGTGGTATATACACACGATGAAATGCTGTGCAGCAGTAAGAAGGAATGAGGTTGTGAAACATATGACAACATGGATGAACCTTGAAGACATAATGCTGAGTGAAATAAGCCAGACACAAAAAGAGAGATATTGTATGTTACCACTAATGTGAACTCTGTGAAAAACGTAAAATAAATGTTTTATATGGTTGAATGTAGGGGACCTAGAGATAGGCAGCAACTAATGAAGGGGAAACAATAATCTAATAAGAATAGATACGCTATTAAAGGTTGTGCCAGTTTGAATGTATTATGTCCCACAGAAAAAGACATATTCTTTGATGCAATCTTGTGGGGCAGACATATTAGTGGGGATTAAGTTGGAACGTTTGTGTTAGGTTGTTTCCATAGAAATGCGCCCCACCTAACTGTGGGTGATAACTCTGATTGGATAATTTCCATGGAGGTGCGGCCCCTCCCATTCAGCATGGGCCTTGATTACTTTACTAGAGCAGTATATAAACTCAAACAGAAGGAGCGGGCTTGGTATAGCTAAGAGGGACACTTTGAAGAACACACAGGAGCTGAGAGAGTAGCTTCAGCTTACAGAGACATTTTGGAGACGGCCCTTAAAAGCAGACTTTTGCTCCAGTAAAGCTA